>NW_016806688.1:1312066-1382321 GCF_001698545.2 Rhinopithecus bieti
AAAAAAGAAAAGTAGCTTTTTAATTTTCTTTCTTTTGGGCAGAAACATGGGTTCCATGTATTAGTATTAGGCATTCACCTCTGGTTGCAGTAATCAAGAGGATATTCCTAAGCTCCAGCACCAATAATGGGCATTTTGACAGCACACTCAAGTAAATGTAATCACATTTACCAAGCATATATTCAGTGCCAACTCTAAGTCAAGAATCAGGCTAGTTACTGGTGATACAAAGTTGAACAAGATATGATTACAGGTGCTCACAGTCCAAATACAGCTTAGTTCCATGTAATTCATTAAAGATGATGTTGTTCATCTAATATATGCCTGTTGCCAGTGTGGGGCGGCCAGTAGGCATGGAGATATACCAATAAGTGAGTTTGGCATTTTTCTTTTTATTCTTGGCTGCAAACTGTCACTGACTAATTTAATAGTGACTAATAGAGCTCCTAAAGAGGTTAAAGAAGGTATTTGGTCGTTCTGCCCATCAGCCTCTTTTTTTTTTTTTTTTTTTTTTTTTCCAGTTCCCACCTTTGTTGCTCAAACTTCTCATCCCCAAAACCCTTTCCCACTCCCTTGGCTGACTCAGTGTTCCACCTCCCTGGCTCCAGGAAAGGCTCCTATGTGCTCCAAAGCTGAATTCTTATTGTCATGGTTGTTCTCATTTAGCTCTTGGAGACAGCTGCTTGAGGGCGGCTGAGTGGGTAGCTGGAGGCTGTCCAGCTCCATTTGGCTTGTGCTAATAATTTAGAAGGTTTTGTTTCTTTCATTTGTTTCCCATTCTGGATTGAAAAAAATGGAAATTCGTCTGCTGAGTGGGATGGAAAGGTAGTGAGTGGGCAGGGCTAAAAGAACGGGACCGGGTGCATCATTCCTGCCACCTGTTAGGCTGAGAAATTCAGTTCCTTTCTGTTTTGTGCTTTATCCCACCATCTGCCAAGCTATATTAGTCAGGTCTCTTTGGTTACAAGTAACAGGAACTAATTTGACCTCACTTAAATAAGATAGGTATTTCTTTTAACAATACAGGGAACCTTCATAGAACTCGAGGACAGGAACACAGGTAGATTTCAGGAAGGATTTGGAATGAGCACCTGGAAAGGCTTTGAGTCTCTCCTGTTTTCATCTCTTCTCTTCTCATGATTCACTGATTCTCTCTCTTTCTCTCTCTCTTTTTCTCTCCTCTGCAGACCCTCTTTCTAGTTTTTTTTTTTCCCAAAAAGTAGAATGTGGCCACCCCACAGTGCCTGAATTCACATGTTACAATTCTATTCAGCTACAGAGACTAATACTTCTCAGTTCCAGTTTCTCATCTGCATCTGATTGGTAAGCTTTGGTTTGGTGCTGATCTCTGGTCCAACCAAATGCAATTGAAGAGGTGAAAACACAGAGTATAACTTGATGGAAAGACCCATTTCTGCGGACCAAGAGATAATTCCCAAATAAGGGGGGACAAATGGGAAGTAGGCAAACGTACCAGGTACTGTTACTCCCAGCAAAGTGCTGTTGTATACCCTTCTTTTTTTCTCCTAGATTCTTCTAGTTCATTACTTACATGCTTTTGTCATAAGGCAGGTGTGTTCACTGTAATTCTTTAAGGCTACCTATCTGCACCCAGGCCAGATTCATATGGTGGCAAGTGCTGAGATTACAGTGTCTGTGAATCTCCATATATTAACATCTTGGTCTCTGAATTCCTTGAATAGTGGGTTTGTAATTAAATATGTTGAGGCCTAGTAACATCTGAGTGTCTCTGCCAACTTAACTGTTGAGTATCCAATGACAAGAATAAAGAAGCAAAAACAACTCTTTGGATTTCTGTAGTACTCAGTTTTCCTCCTCCACGTCAAGGAAGAGAGATGATGATATTTGGAAGGTTAGATTACTTAAGTTAAAATCCTGATGCTGCTGATCACCCACAGGATAATGCAATCAAAACCCATGTCCTCTCAGTTCCTCATACCCAGATAGTGATAAAGTCAGCCTCATTAGTTAATTCAAAGATTTGTTGAATGCCTACTGTTATCAGCACTGTGCTCCCCTGTGATACAGCGGCACTGCCCTCATATGTTTCATAGTGTAATGTGAAGACATACAGGAAAAAATATCTATTTTAATGATCAGAAAATATATATTTTATAACTACTATGAAGTATTTTAGATTTAAAAAGAGCTATGGAGACTAATAGAGGAAACACTTGTGTATTCACAATCAGCTGTAGAAATAAAATATTCCTATGGCAGTTGAAACCCTTGTTAACCCTTTCCTGAACACAGATTCCTCCTTCAACCCTGAAATAATTATTTCCCTTAATTTGACATTTATCATTACCATGCATTTCTTTATATATTTAGGTTATGAGTTGGCTTGTGTTCCTCCAAAAATGTTTAAGTACTAACCATGGCACTTGTGAACTTGACCTTATTTGGAAACAGCATGCATGCAAATGATCAGATTAAGAAGAGATCTTTAAGGTGGACCCTAATCCGATATGACTGTGTTGTTATAAATCAGGAACATTTGGATATAGAGACAGACATGCACACAGGGAGAATGCCAGGTGAACATGAAAGAAGGCGTAAGATGATGCATCTAGAAACCAAGGAACACCAAAGATTGCCAACAAACCACCCAAAGTAGGAGAGAGGTCTTGAACAGATCCTTCCCTCAAAACCCTCAGAAGGAGCTAGCACTGCTGACACTTTGATCTCAGATTTCTAGCCTACAAAACAGTGAGATAATAAACTTCTGTGGTTGAAGCTACCCAGTTTGTGGTACTTTGTCACAGCAGCCCCAGCAAACTAACACAACTTATTATACCTGTATGTGTTCCTAAACAAATCATAATTTTGTTTACACATGTTAAAGCTTTATGTTGTTATACCAAGCTGCAAGTAGTCTTCCATGACTACTTTTACAGTAGCAAAATAGAGTGTATTTGAACTGAAATTCATCATATCGGTACATCTATACTGTTGTTAAAGTGGTTTATTAGTGGAAACAAAAACTGGATAGCATTGGGGTAGGAAAGAAAGAGGGTGTTGTCCTAGTTCATCTTGTAAAAGATATCAGGTCCATTCACTGGGCTATGGCTCGGACTTATGGTATCAGTACTTTTCTCTGAGAATGATGTTTATGAGATTCATCCTTTGGTACATGTAGCTTTAATAATTCCCTTTTCATTGCTGGGTAATAGTCCATTTTATGGATAAACTTTCATTAACACAATTTAAATATTCACTTTCCTTATAATGGACATTACAAACAATACTATTACGCACATTCTCATCGATATCTCCTTGCACACATTTGCAGTAAATTTTTAGAAGTTTGTACCTAGGAATTGAATTCCTGTATTATTACGTGTTTAAATTTTCACTACCACCAGCAATGTTAAACAGTTCATGTTGCTACACAACCTCATCAACAAACAATACCATCTGGCTTTTCATTGTTTCCAATCTGGCCAGTGGGTGCAGAGCAGATATTCAGTCTTATGACGTGTTCTATGAACAAGCAAATACAGGATGCTATGGGAATGTGTAAGGGAAGTCCAAACTAGTATGGGAGGTGTGGTAGAGAGGGATCCCTTGTGGAAGTAATACCTAAGCTGAGTCTTGAGGCATAAATAGGCATTAGCCAGGTGTAGGGAGGTGGGAAGGGTGGTAGGGCTAAAGGGAGCAGCTTGATGGAAAGTGCAGAAGTGGGAATACATATGGCACAGGTGGGCAGGAGGACAGAATGTCTCCACTAATGCCAATATAGGCTTTCATTGATTTAGGTGGACCTACCTCTTCAAGAGGCAGGAACAAGCAAAACCCCTTTATGAGCTCCACAGTGACTCCTATTGCTTCTAAGTCTAGGGCATATGCCTTGGAAGTTGAATGAAAATTTTTTTTCTCAATAAGAATTTAGAGTTCAAAAATGGGCCAGTGGACTGGCTTAGGTCCTCAATTGTATTTTGTTTGAATGCCACAGTTATTTTTTATACTTTATGCTTTTGTTATTAAATAGTATTAAATGATTTCTGTTCCCAACATTCTCTACTGTCTTATACCGAGACCATTAACTCATTTCTTATCTCCCAGATCTCCGAGGTCATTTAAGTTTGAGACCCCTAGCTGAACTGTAGTGGTGTGCATAGGTAATTGGGAGGAACAATTAATCTACCCTTGGGATAGATTGCCTAATTAAGATGTTCTTGTTGAAGTCACTGATAGGACTACAGCTCTAGTGGTGAGCTACAGAAAAAAAAAATCTCAATTGGAGGATCCAGGACCACCCTTGCATATGAGATTGTATCCCATTTCTCCCCTGGCAAGTAGAGAGGCTTGTGAGGCTCATCTGGCACACACATACAGATGTATCTTAAGATGGCAGGAATCCAATTTGGAAAATGGTGTATGAGGTGGGGATGGGGAGAATCTGGGAGTGGGAAGGGGAGGAATTTTCCCAGGAAAGATAGAGATTTCTACAGAGAGACTTTACACAGAGGCCCTTTGGTGCAAAAAGTTTGCTACATGATGGCTGGGAACCCTGGTAAACAGTGGGGAAACTATCCATGGGGGATACCTTCCTTTTGAGGCTCAGAAAAGTCCAATTTAGTAGAGCCTCCTATTGTTTTCTAGATTTGCAACTCTTTTCTGATATTACCCAAACCCTTCTGTTATCAATCTGTCTGATACAGCCTGGTGCATTCAGGGAGACTGAGAGGTCAGGCAGCAGGGAGAGGGCGCTGTCCTAGTTCATCTTGTAAAAGATATCAGGTCCATTCACTGGGCTATGGCTTGGACTGATGATATCAGTACAGGTTTAGGAGAGATGTCTGTGAGGAATCCGCAAAGGGCCAGAACCAGAGAAACACATCTGAAAAATGACAAACTCAAATAATATAGGTTACCCTTACATTGGTTCTGTCTTGGTTGCAAATTTAAAAACCATGTTGTAGCCCAGACCAATTATGAACCAAAATTTCTGAAGAGAGAGGATCCTGGCAACAGTATTTAAAAAATACTTCCCAAGTGATCCCAATGTTCAGCCAAGATTGAGAACCACTTTGTTGAGAATATTCTCTGCTGAAAGGGTCCAGAGGGGTCCATAGCATGCCTGGCTCACATTTTATCTCAAAAGTAAAACAGCGTATATTTGAATTGAAATTCATCATCTCGGTATATCTATACTGTTGTTAAAGTGGTTTATTAGTGGAAACAAAAATTAGGTAGCATTGGGGTAGGAAAGAAAGAAACGCAATTAGAAAGAAAATGCTTTGTTTTTTTTGTTTGTGAAAATTTTGCAAACTATTGCAAATTTTGCTGGAACAAGGTTGAATTCCACCATATTTTATCTCTTGCAGCAATTCTAATGCCTAGCATCAAATGCTCTCCTGCATCACCCTCTGGTTCATAGATCCCAAAGAGGTTGCATATTCCATCTCAGAAATTCATTCTTCATTGAACTTAAAACATGTTTAGACTCTCAGGGCATTTAGAAGGGGCTGCTTAGAGAAAGCCCTGCAGGGAGCCTGCCATAATGATGCGGCTTTAAAGAAAACTCTAGACCACCTGGAGAGAATCACTAACCACTCTCTGGTGTTTTGTCTTCTTTCTAGATCTCCAAACTTTCTGCAGTCCTTTGGTTTGGTTTCTAAGGCAGAATTTATGATATGTTGCTGACTGAAGAAAACTGAATTGTATACAATAGTCTTTTAGGTTTCAATTTCTCACCAGGAGAACCAAGTAATATTTTCCCACAATTTTCCCCAATGTGTTTCATGTTTATTTTATTCCGTACCCTCCCTTAAGATGGAATGGAGAGGGGAGGCAGGTAAACGTATAGACCGCTATCACAGATAGTCTTAAAAGCAGATGTTTTACTTTTTTTTTTTCTAAATAAGGAAGCAGAAACTTCAGTCATGTTTCTGTATGTATGTACATGTACGTGTGTGTGTGTGTATGTGCATGTACGTGTGTGTGTGCGTGCACGTGTGTGCACTTGAGTCCCTTGGAGTGTGGGAAAAGGGAAGAATAGGGATCTTCTCGTATGACTTCAAATAATGACTAAATGGGAGCTCAGGCTTATGTTACAGACACTACTGGCTTGGGTTTCATGACACGTTGCATTGAAATATCAATCTCTGATCCTCCTGCTCAGCTAATCGTTTAACCTAGTTAGCAGTTGTTTCATGTGGATATGTTGGGGATTTAGAGGATGGAATTGAATGCGCTGGAAGTTTACTTTCAAAGCCTCATTTTTAACCAGAGGATGCCTATTGCCTTCTATATGAGATCATATCCCCCTTTATGTATACCTGGAAGAGCTCAGTTGAGTGGGTTTTCTTTAAAACAAAACAAAACAAAAAAAAAAACAAAACAAAACAGATTTTGTGTTCTTCTCTTTTACAATGATTTATTCAATATTTGTTTCTCATCAACATTCGGGTATCACTTCCCACATCTTCACATGTCTGAGGCGAGTTTGCTTTCCAATTAAATGTCTCTGGTTGGCTGTACTCTTCTCTGCACTACAATTGTTCATTTCCCCCTTCCATATCAGGCGTAAGGAAGACTCCAAAGCTGTTGTCATAGTTAGCATATTTTTCTATCAGTTCTGAATGGAGTCGGTGCCTGTGCAATGTCTGAGATGAGTCCATGGGCCAAATCGATAATGAGCCTGTTGAGACAAATAGGCCAGCAATTGTTGTAGCCAGGCCAAAGGAGACAAGCAAAATGCCAATTGCAGACCCGGTGGTGAACCAGGCTGCTGAGAGCAGAAAGTACCGGATTAATGAAATCACAGACACTCAGCTTGCACCCGGAACTAAAGCAGCTTTGGGAAAGGCATAGGGCAAAAAATAAGCCAAAGTTAATCGCAAAGTCGGGCGTCCAATAAAGCAGCATCTACTTGAAAAGGAAAGCACATCAGCCGCTGCACAGTGACTTTTCTCCTGCTCCGTCAAGCAGGGGGATGTGTGGAGTGGGATTAGCAGAGCATCAACCCACAGCGCGGCGGCTGCCCGGGTGGCAGCAGAGCTCTGGCCCGCATGTGCCTGGGCGCTGAGATGGGCCGATGCATTTGCCCAAGTCAGCCAGCTGTGAATTTGACTATGGGCAGCAGCGAGGGCAGCTCCAGAGCTCGCCCCGCCCTCACTTTCCTTCCCACTCATAAAACAGCCACGCCATGCATGCTCTATTGTTTCCTACCAATTCTTCCTGCGCTGCCAGTTATCAGCAATAGTCTGTGCGCTCGAGTGCATGACCTCATTTAAAGAGCTTTGGCAGAATGTCAGCGTCATGTTTTCCCCCTCCCCGCTTAATGATGGCGTTCCTTTTTGCCACTTGATTTTGAGTCTGTTATAATTGCAGTGAAGAGCTTCTATTCAGGACTTTGTAACACTCCCACTCTCCTCTCAAAGAGGCAAGAAGAGGTGAGAGGGTTATGGGCTGTCATAGGCTTGCTGGCTTGCCTGGAATTTTATTTTCACTGTTGTTATAGACAATGATCAGGGTTTAAATCTTGGGCTGCTCTCCGACTGGGCTGTTTGAAATCTGGTTGCATTTTCTAAGGGTTATTTCATGGAACACTAGAGGGATGAAAATGGGTGTCACTTATGGAAATAGATTCCTCGGTCACCCAAATTTGAGAAACGTTGGGTTTTCTAATTGTATTAAGTATCTGTATTGTAAGTGGCTCAATATTTTTAAGATGCTGATGTGCCTTTTGGATGTGGATAGTGAATAGAATCGGCAAAGTTTTGCAAACTTTTTGGCCTTAGAATCCTCTTTTCTATTATTTCGAATTTTTGAAAACATTCTTTAAAAATTCTTTCAGGCCGGGCGCGGTGGCTCAAGCCTGTAATCCCAGCACTTTGGGAGGCCGAGACGGGCGGATCACAAGGTCAGGAGATTGAGACCATCCTGGCTAACAAGAGGAAACCCCGTCTCTACTAAAAAATACAAAAAATTAGCCGGGCGTGGTTGCGGGCACCTGTAGTCCCAGCTACTCAGGAGGCTGAGGCAGGAGAATGGCGTGAACCCGAGAGGCGGAGCTTGCAGTGAGCTGAGATCCGGCCACTGCACTCCAGCCTGGGCGACAGAGCCAGACTCCGTCTTAAAAAAAAAATAAAAATAAAAATTCTTTCAAATATTTGAAAGAATCATAAAAATAGGATCATCGTAGATATAGTTAGTCCAGATACGGTTGTACCAAAGTAGGCTGAACCATTAATCCAGATGACTGATATCCTTAGAGAAGGGGAATATTTGGACACAGAGACAAATGCACACAGAAGAATGCCATATGGACATTGGAGTCATGCTTCCACAGGCCGAGAAACTCCTGGAAGCTGCCAGAGAGGACTGAACAGACCCTTCAGAGGGAGCATGGCCATGATGACACACTGACCTTAGACTTCTAGCCTCCAGAACTGTGATCCAATAAATATCTGTTGTTTGAGCCACTCAGTTTGTGGTACTTTGTTATGCAGCCCTGGGAACTAATGCGCTATGTAATGGAACACTGTTTTGAGGAACTTTGAGAAATGCTGCTTAACAAGCTTACCACAATAACAGATATAATGGTCTAACAATGTATTTGCAGAAGTCTGACATTTTAAGAAGTTTCATACTCAATTTCGGATTTTCTGTATATTTGCAGGCAGAGTAAATTTTGACTACATTGATGTTATTTCACATTTAAAAGAAAAATATTGGGCCAATTACATGAGATATTGTGTAAAGCAAATGGACAGACTGCCTTCTTCCATCCTCAAATGTTCAAATTATAAACCTGGTTTCACTACTTAAGCCAACATGATCTTTCTGCCTTGCCTGAATAACTGCTGCAGCCTTTAATTAGATAGGTTGATGAAAGTGTTCCAGGAGTTACACTAGCCTGTCTGTATTGTATTCCTTTAACCCATGTGGTTGGATTAAAATGGATGGATTAAAATTGGATACAATTCATGGCTGCACAAGAACTCGTAGTGCAGCTATTTTATTGAGAGAATTTCTAAGGATGAATAGTGATGCCCAAATTTAAGGGATTCATAGGCTAGTAAACATTAAAACATAATTTGAAGATGACATAGGTTTGCAAACTTTTTCTTTTGTCAAATAAGTATATTAAAACAACAATTGACAAAATGAACAAGAATCAACAACCACCATGTGCTAGTGACATTGTTTAAACCTTTTAATTGTACCAACTAGGAATATTAAAACAACCAACACCTAAACATACCAAAAAACAAAATCAACCTCTGTAACAACCATGAACTAGTGATATTATATATAAAAGTAAAGGATATTTCTAAAACCAAGAAAGTAGAAAGAACAACATTTCATAATGATACCAATGGGTTATGTGTTTTGAGTGTTATGTGCCAGGCATGCTCCAAATGCTTTATATGTGTAAACTCTATTAATCCTCACAAAAAGACTAAAAGGTGGACACTAACACCTTAATTTTATAGGAGAAGAAATTGGGCACTGAGATGAGAAGTTGACTAGGGTCATCTGCTGATAGATGGTAAGGCTGGGAATTGAATCCACAAGCCAGGCTCTGGAATGTATGCTGTGATCTTGAGCATCATATGATCATGCATCTCCAATAAGATGATTCTTTCCAAAAATAGAAATCTCAGCAAACATACTCAGATGTTTCTGGGGGTGAGTTCATGTGGACATTTTATTTTATTTTTTTCTCATTTTGCTGCAGATCTGTTATAACATCATCACAGAGCAGTCTGGACTGGAATTTAGGAAGCCCGACACTGCAGCTGCAGGCTGCAGCTCAGCAAGGGATCCGGAATGGAAATGTTCTGTGCTGTTAATGGGGGGAAACCCTAAGACAGATAAAGGAAATGGCTCATTTTTCTTTAATAAGCCATCTACATTTTGTGGTAGGGCTCGAGCAACCTTCTAAAAGGTGAGTGCAAATCAATCATTTCAGTTGACATTTTTAAAATACTTCAGGGTGGCAGAAAGTTAATGTATCAAATGTCATTAAAGGTTTAAAACAACCAAACCAAAATAAATATACTTTAAACTTAACCTCAAAACTTGGGGTGTGATTCAGTGTTCAGCTTGGAGTGTGTATGTTTGTATGTGTGTGTGTGTGTGTGCATGTATGTGTGGATGTGGTATGATATGACTTGGATTCCATTGCCGGGGATGTATATGAAAGCACACCACATAAACCACTCAAAAAAGAATGCCATTAAGTACATACATGACGTTCTATACCTGGAAATTATCACGTAAATGTAACCTTTGCAAGGGAAAACCTTTGCAGCAATTTAGTGAAAGGAGCACATGCTTTAGGGTTGGGTAAACAGAGTTCAAATCCCAGTTCTTATTCTTCCTTGCTATGTGATCTTGGGAAAGTCACTTTTATAGTTCATTCAGGCTGCTATAACAAAATACCATAAATTGGGTGGCTTATAACCAACAGACATTTCTTTCTTATGGTTCTGGAGGCTGGGAAGTTCAACATCAATGTACCATGAGATTCAGTGTCTGGTGAGGGCTTGTTCTTCACAGATAGTGCCTTCTTGCTGTGTCACTACATGGTAGAAAGGGCAAGGCAGTCCTCCGGGGTCTTTTATAAGGGTACCAATCCCATTTATGAGGGCTTTACCTCCATGACTCAATCAACTCTAAAAGCCTAATCTCTTAAAACCTAATGGGGATCAGGTTTCAACACATGGATTTTGGGAGGACACAGACTTTCAGATGACAGGAGTCACTTAGCTATCCTGTCTCATTTGTGAAATGAGAACAATAGCCCATCTTACAGTTTTTTTTTTAAATTTTTTTAATTTTTTATTTTTTTAGTGAGGATTAGGCTAATTTATGTGTAATGATTAGCCATAGTGTTGCTCAAAAGCTAATTTTATATTATTTATTTATTTACTTTTGCAATGAGAAAGAGTTTCTCTCTGTCATCCAGGCTGGAGTGCAGGGGTGCAGTCTCACCTCACTGCAACCTCTGTCTCCCCAGGCTCAAGCGATCCTCCTACCTCAGCCTCCTAAGCAGCTGGGACTACAGGCACATGCCACAACACCAGGCTAATTTTTATATTCTTTGTAGAGACAGGGTTCGCCATGTTGCCCAGGCTGGTCTTGAACTCCTAGGCTCAAGTGATCCAACTGGATCGGCCTCCCAAAATGCCAGGATTACAGGTATAAGCCACCTTGCCTGACTGCTAATTTTATTTTTTAATAAATATTTGTATAGTGTTCATTTACAGACCCTGTTCTAAGTGATTTATAAATGTTCATAATAACTCTGTGAGGGTACATATGAGTATTATTTCCATTTTATGGTTGAGAAAAATGAGGCATAGAGGTAAAATAGCTTGTTTAAGATCACAGAGCTGGTAACTGTCAGAGGAGGGGTTCAAACCCAAGCAGTCTGGTGCCAGAGACAATGTTCTTGGTCAGTACTCTATAGCACCCCGATAACTGAAATTGAAATACATTCCATTTTAAATATTCATCAGTCAAGCATACATGGCAGATGCTTTACCAGAACTTCAGACACAAAGGAAATAGTTGGATATAGACAACTTGTATATGAATTGAATTAGCTGTGAATACGTAATTTTAAATGCATAGAGATTGTACAGCGTGGATTTTCTTCTTAACCACCAATTTCCTTTCACTAGGGGTTGACACTTGTGTGTGGGCATCAGCTTCCTCAATGACTCTTATTTCTCTCTTGTCTTTTCCCATTTATCTTCTGGTGTCCTCTGTCCTTCCGCTCCCCAGGGTCCTGAGCTAACCCTCACTGGATGCAGAGCCTCTCAAGCTGTCTTGCAGGCTTTCTGTCTTTGTAACTGTCGTAGGCATGGGCCACCACTCTCCCAACCCCTTTCCTGGTTCCAGGCCACTTCTTCTTGTCTCTTTCCTCCACCTTACCTAGGCTCCCACATGTATCCAATTCTCACACTCTTAGTACGGTAGTTTACCTATCTTCTCTCAACCCTGCAATCTAATCAAGCATCTGCCTTTTCTACTTTCCATCATTGACACATATCTGGAAGGAGAATTTGTACTAGCCATCTCTTCTTTCTCTTGTGCAATCCACTTCTCAACTCCTGCAGTCTATTTGGCTTCCTTCCACAACACTTGACTGAATTGCTCTCGCGGTGGTCATCAATGCCTTGTTAATTGTTAAATCCAGTAGCGTCTTCTCAGTCATCACACTTGACCTCTCAGCGAGACCCTGCATGGGTTGGCCTGGGGCCAAGCCTCTTGCCTTATTTCCTGTTACATCCCCCTTTGCTTCCACACCACAGCTACAGTGGCATACTACTGTTCTGCAAACGGCAGTCTATCTCACGGCCTTGGCATGTGTTGGTGCCTTTGCCCCTAGAACATGATTCTCCAGACATTTTCATGGCTCCCTCTGTCTTCATTCTGATATCTGTGTGTGTCACTTCTTAGCAAAGCCATCCCTGAACATTGTTATCTGAAGTGCACCCCCTTTGCCCATCTCTTTGCCATCACTTTCTATCCTCTTACCTGCTTTAGGTTTTTCTCAGAGCATGCATCATTACCTACCTGTTCTTTTTCTGTATCCCCCAGAATATAATTCCATGAGGTCAGGGACTCTTCCTCTTTGTTTTGCAAGTATATTTCTGGCAGCCATAGTAGTGTCTAGCATATAGTAGATGTTCTGTAAGTGTAGCTGCTTTTGGTCACTACTCTAAGGGTTGAATGAGTTTCAATGCCCCTCATCTCTTAGCATCTGTGACGCCACTCTTTCTGGTCCTCCCGTTGCCTCCTTGACCATGCCCTCTCTTGCTTGCACTTGATCTTCATTCTCCTTGGATTTTAGGATTTTGTTCTTGGTCCTTTTTCTTTTCTGCTTTATATGTTGCTCTTGGGCAACCTCATCCATTTTGGTGGCCTAGGCTCTCCCTGTATGGTGATGTCTCTTAGGTCTTTATCTCCCAAGGGGCAGATCCATATTTCCAACAGCGTGTTGTGCTCTGTGCAGAGATACTCCATACTCAGCATGGCCCAGGGGGGCTCATTATTCACTCTCTAGATTTTTCTATACTTCATCTCAATTAATGGACTGTCATCTACCCAGTTATCTAAGCTAAAAACTTGCTACCTTTCCGTTACATATCTAAATTTTAACATGTCTCCTTCAGAAGAAATCCATCTTTCTTTTTGCCATGCTTGAGGCTAGGCCTCAGCATCTCACACCTGTACTATTTCAACTGTGCCCTATGCGCAGTCAGATGCTTACCCCTGAGCTATACCCTGTCCTACCAGCGCACTGCATTATTTCCCTGTCTCCAGCTTCTCTTACCTCCAATTCAATACAGCTACATGAATTTCTGCCAGATTTCTTTTTCTAAAATGGAAATTTGGTCACCATTTTCCTCCTTCAAGAATCTTGGTGCATCCCCACTGCCTTGAAATTAAAATCCAAACACACTAGTATGATCGATGAACCCTCAGGGTGATCTTAAAGCCTTTTGAATCAGCTCTGAGAGAACAAAGGATTTAATGTGAGCTGCAGCATCAAAGCCGGTGCCTCCTGCCTTGACAGCAGGGAGAATCCCAAGGTGTGGGCATGCCTTATACCTCAGCGAGGCTCACATTGGGCAGGAGCAGTGAAGTGTTTCTCAGTATTAGCAGGGGGATGGGGCGAGATATTAGCCAAAACAGTTAATCTAACACTGTGTCTACTGGCAAAATGTTCTTTCCTCCAAATATATGGATTTTTTTCCTGAGAAATGTTAATGAATATAATATTTTTTAAGTGTTCTTACTTCATAGGAGATAATAATACTTACCACTCAATATATAACAGGTATTCTAAGACTTTATATGTATTAATTCATTTAATCGTTAAACAGCATTAGAAGATACTGTGATTATCCCCATTTTACAGATGAAGAAACTGAGGCACAGAGGTTAAATAGCTTTCTGAAGGTTTTACAGGTAAAGGTAGGTCTGGAATTAAAATTCAGGTAATGTGACTTCAGTATTAGTAAAGAATTTAGGGGAACTGCAGTTTGCACTGAGAAGGGGGTGAGATTGGAATTGGGGGGACATATTTCCTTATTCTTTCTCTGGGGCTCTCAATAACCAGGTTGAAGAGAATGCCATGAGTAACTGAGGCAAGAAGATACTGGAGGAAATTTTATGAGGGGGAATTGGGTGACTAAATGGAGATATGAAGGGGTGGTGTGGAGAAGAGAGGGTAGGGGAAGGGGAGAGAGAGAAAGGCAGAGATACATAGAGATAGAAATAGAGAGAGAGAGAGGGAGAGGGAGAGAGGGACAGAGAGAGAGATACCAGAAATGAGAGTTTGGTCAGGTAGAAGTAGACACACCGAGAGGGCCTGAAGAAAGGCTGATTTAATCCCTCTCGTGTGTCTTAGTGGTAAAGGAGCTACAGAGATATTGGTCTTTTGAATGAACTAAGCTTGGATATTGGAGAGATGCATGATCTAGAGGTACTCAGATGAACCTGGGCTCCAGAGACAATAGTACTAAACTTGTTATTGCCTCAGGTTGGTGTTCCACTGCAAATTAAGGGCCTGCCACAACCAGATGCATGTTTCAGTGACAGCAAAAGACTCACCTTGGACTCATCACCCACTTGTCAACCAGAACTCCGATATCTGAGTTTGTCAAGGTGCTGCTCTTTGAGTCCAGTGACCTTCCTTCCCCCTTCCTTTTCCTCCTACTCTGGTCACTCCTCTCAATTCCTTCCCTTCTCTATGTTTGTCTTATAGATCTCAAAGGATGTGGGGTGTATGTGTATTATCATATAAAGCACGTGAAATTATGGCTTTCTCTGTGAATTTTTCTAAGAGCGTATTTTGAATTCTGTTGTTGGTATTTCCAGCAAGAAGCATAGAGCACATGGTAGGTGCTTAATAAATGTTTGATGAATACATAAATGAATAAATACCTGTAAAACATTTAATGGCACAGCAGCTGTTGCTTCTGTCACTTCTCATGCGTCTCAGTGGAATTCTATTTTGCATTCGAACACTATTCCCACTGAGAAGTAAACAACCTCCTTTTCGCCTTTTCCCTTAGGAGATTCCAAGGGTGTCATATGTTACATGGTGCTCCTTATGGCATGCAAATAACTCTTTATCCATGGTCCTTTCTGCTTCTTTAGTTTAGAAAAGAAATCTGCTTTGTATTAGAATTCTCCTCTGATTGGGAATCCACATCAAAAGACTTTAATTCCTTATAGTGATTATGAAAATTTCACTGAAGGATTTACTTTATGCTGGCTACTGTGCTAGGAATTTTCAACACATTTTCTCATTTAATCCTCAGACTAATCTCCATTTTAAAAAACATTATTTTTCATTTTTTAAAATGTAGATGCTGAGGCTTAGAGGTTGAGTAACTTGCCCAAGACCATCTCACTAATAAGTGGAAAAGTCAGAATTTGAAACCAGACTCATATGAATCAAAAAAAAAAAAATCCCCCCAAGGAGGAACTAGGAACAGCACTGTGTTTCAGCAGCTTTCTGACTGCCGTGCAGGGGTGGTTCTCTGGACACCAGGCCCACTGGAAAGGCAGGTGTGAGCACATGGCCATAATTCCTGTGCAAGATGTTCAGCTGGGATATGTTGATGTGGTGATAAGCACAAAGAGAAGCAGAGACTGTGAACATATTTAGAACATAAAATTTGAGGAATTTTGAGATAGATTAGATGGAGGACGTTAGGCAAGGGAAGACTTGCTGGCAACTTTCTAGTACCTAGTTGGTTGCCTGGGTGTACTGGGGCATCATTCACTAAATAGGAAATTCTAGAAAGGGAACAGGAATTGGCAAGAAGATAATGAGTTCAGTTAGGGGGATGTACTTAAGGGTGTCTAAGTAGAACTTCTAGTAGACATTTGTATAAATGAGCCTGAAATTCAGAGGGAATGACTTAAATCTTCTGTAGCGCCATTTGTGCTATGTGATTATTTGATTTAAAGTTCTTTTAGTTAGTAAAAGTTTTCACTTAATAATCAGAGGATATCAAGGGAGTGTCTATTAGTGAATCAGAGCCTCTTAGAGAGACCTGTTCCATATTATCTTGTTAAATGCTTGGGTGAGGTTTTTCTCTTTATTGCATTTTTCCATTGCTAAAATCATTCTGCATCATTAAATTTATTGTATTACATGTTGCTTATTGTCTGGAAGCAAATAGCTGATGGTGTCACCTCTACTTCTGTAGTATCCAACTTACTTGGTTGTGAGATGAATGATCCACCTCTATGAATTATCACCAATTGTCTCTTTGAAAATATATGCCGTAATATCTGTTTTTCTTCTACATCATCTTCTAATTTCAAAGAATTATCATTTTTTCCCTTAAATAACCAGTTGGCCCTTCAATATTGCCTTGTTTATAATCCTAGGCACAAATGAAAATACCATGATTAAATAAATCTTAGGAGTCCCAACTCAGATTATCTCAACAAGGAAACTGTAAAATGCTCTAAGACAAAAAGAAATACAGGATGGTAATGAGAGATAAAAAGCATTATCTCACTGAACAAAGGAAAGAAGACATGAAAGCCAAAATGGGCTGACTACAGATCTCCTGCCTTTAAGCTGAGTGTTCGGTGTGGCTTCCTTCATGGAATGGATGGCTGCAATGAATTTTGGTCTTCCAGCATTTGAACACTCTTCATATGTTTGTGAGTCCCCCACCCTCCATTACATTGTAAAGAGCTGGCTCCTACTAGAGAAGCTGAAAACATCATAATTGTTTGCCTAGACCCTGGAAGCTAAGGAGTGGGCACGTGACCCAGACCTCGACAATGAGGGATAGCCACTCCATGTTCAAAGCTAGATCCTGATAACATGGAAAAGGAAGGACGCATGGACTCTGTTCTGGTGAGAATGGCAGCAGCAGCATCGAGTTTTCTGAGGCAGTAGAAAGTGCCTCTGGGGACCGAATGTGTGCCTGTTGCCCATGAGTTGGAAATACACATTGTGGACTTTGTGTCCAGCTCTTGCTGCAGTTGTGTCTTCATCAGACCAGCTCTGCTGTATGTGGTTTTGGACACTGCTTTTGTCTGCAAAGCTTCCATACCTGGCCCTTCTAGAGGTTTTGTAAGATACCCAATACCCTTCTCTTAAAACTATTCTCTGCTCACTTTAGCTAGAGATGTTGTCTTTGCTTGCAACTGAGTGATCCATCCCAATTCCATGTGATATAGTAAATTTTAAGTAACTCAAAGTTCTGTCCGCCTATAGCTCCTCTCCAAGAATATCATTAGAATGAATTTCACTTTGTCTTGTATTATAGCTACATATTTTGTTAAAAAGCAAATTTTTGAGTGCAGAGACTGTATTTTATTCATTTGTATCCTCTGCTAGTGCCTCATTCCAAATGCTTTGCACATGGTAAAGGTTATATATGAAATTGACTTGAGCAGGATGTAAATATACCTTTATAGCTGCATGGGCTAAACCCATCCCTGGCAGTGGACTGCACAACTGTGAAAAACCCTAGAAACATCAGGTATCCTCTCACAATCAAGACTTAGGCAGTATCATGTTCCTTCTGAGGCTTTGTCTGTTAGGTCTAGGACACTGGTCAGTAATAGCCAGAGTGATGGTGGCAATCCCTCCTCTAAGAATCCCCCATCAGAGTCCATTCACTGAACAATAATAGTTTGCATCACAGTGCCTATTGGGTCTTCTGGTGAGTTACGATAGTGGACCCAACGTGATTCCTCTTTTCAGCCAAATGGACAGAAACTTCTTTCCTTGTTTAAAAAAAAAGAAAGAAAGAAAAAAGTAGTCCCTAGAACCAGCAACATGTTGACTTATTTCTGTGGATCTCTTTTATTTTATGTACATGCAAAACAAACAAACAAACCATGTGTTTAGTTTGCATCTATTTCTTTCTTTCTTTTTTTTTTTGAGACGGAGTTTCGCTCTTTTTGCCCAGCTGGAGTGCAATGGCGCGATCTCGGCTCACCACAATCTCTGCCTCCTGGATTCAAGCGATTCTCCTGCCTCAGCCTCCCGAGTAGCTGAGATTACAGGCATGCGCCACCATGCATGGCTAATTTTGTATTTTTAGTAGAGACAGGGCTTCTTCATGTTGGTCAGGCTGGTCTTGAACTCCCGACCTCAGGCGATCCACCCACCTCGTCCTCCCAAAGTACTGGGATTACAGGCGTGAGCCACCGCGCCTGGCTCATCTATTTCTTATACATACATGCCCACCAGCCTAATTTTACATAATGCTTATTGGACATGTGTGTAATATGGTACCTGCAGTCATATTTCACTGCTATTTGGCAGGAGGCTAGTTATCATATCTCTATTAAGTTATAATCAAGAAACCTGAAACTGACCATAGGTATAACTTATGAGATACACCTTATGAATTAGTTTGAGTTATGTCTATGATTAGATATAACCTAAGATAGGTGGTAAATGGGGAAGAAATGCAATTCATATTGATGATAGATGTAACTCATGCTAGTTCAAGAAGTTAATTACTGGTATTAGCATGTACTTGCTTCTCAGTTTTAGTTGTGGTCTTGATGCCTTGCCTGCACAAAGGTCTAAAGGAGTATGTGAATTTCACTTCCACTCTTCCTCTTACCTGTATATTATGACTTAGCAAAGGGCATTATATAATATTTTTGTTTAGTAGTGATTGCTATTTCTTTTGGTGGAGAGATAAATTTATCTTTAAAAAACTGCAAGAACTTGTGTAATTTCTCTGTCTCTCATAGCCCTATCGTTAAGTGCAAATTTGCCTTCATCTAAATAGGGTCTTCAGTATAGTGCTTAAGAGTAGAGTATAACGCAGTAATTAAAATACAGCCCCTAATATCAGACTGCTAGTGATCAGATTCCAGATTTACCATTGAATAGTTTTGAATTATTAAAGTAATCACCTTTGATGTCTTGATCTGTGAAAAAAGTATAATGACCTATCAGTGTTGTGAGGAGTAAGTTAATTTTCACATATGGAGACTTAGAACCGAGCATCGTTCATAATAAGACCTCAATCAGTGTTACCTATTATTGTCCAATTTTCCTTTTGTTTATCTTTTTTGCAACTGAAAAAATAAGGCCATTCATTAGGTTTTCTAAAACTACGGCCATCGGAGTTTAAAAGGAGCCAAAACACTAACATTGAAGAATTAAACCTCTTAGCATACATAATAGATCTAGGAGATGTTAAGTGACAAATTAATTTTTAAAACTTAGTAAATTCATCAATCACTATTAATTACCTTCTATTCCATTAAAACATTGTCTCATAGATGAACAGATTTTTGTCAATTTAGGTGCTAGTTTTTTGTAGATCATAAACATATGACTCAAAGTGGAATCATGCCATTTTAGATATTTCAGACTTGGAAGGGATCTTAGATAGTAGCTGTTTTCATTTTCTGCCTGAAAAGGAAACCCATTTGTCCAAGGTCTCACAATACTTGGGAGTTACAAGCCCGATAAGACCCATATTTTGAGTAGTAGTAGGACTAACTGGAAGGGAGTTTGCTCTCTTGGACTGTAAAATTCTATTAACTTACAGGACACACACAAATACAAAGATTTAGTCTGCAAGGAAGCAGTATATAAAAATAGACAAAGTTAGATTGCTATTCAAAATACTTCTTACAAAGTAAAATTCATATTGTAAGGGAAAAATTCATTTATATAACTGAATTTCACAGGTAAGTAACAATTTAATCTTAAGAGTTTATTATTCTTGTTATTCAGATCTCAGGTCAAATGTCACTGCCTCAGAGAGGCCTTCCCTAACCATCCTAGCTAAAGAGGTCCCTCCTTTAGTCACTCTTCTCCCTTATAACTTTTTTATTTTCTTCATATTTTATACCAAAAATTATATTTCACTCTCTCTCTTTCTCTCTCTCTCCCCCCACCCCTCCCAGTACTAGAATGTAAACTCCATAGGATATAAGGCATTTTGTTTTAATGGAACGCTTCATGAATTTGCATATCATCCACGTGCAGGGACCATGCTAATCTTCTCTGTATCATTCCAGTTAAGTTTATGTGCTGCCAAAACAAGCATGACATTTTGTTTAATATTATATTTCTATGTGTTAGAATCATGCATAATAATCTCTCAGTAAAAATACATTCATTTGATCAGATGAATACATGAAGACCTTGCTAAAGAAGCTTGATTTAACTTTGAGATCCTAATAAGGACAGTTGATGAATTTTGTGCAGCAGAGTAATAAGATCATATTTACATGTTGGAAGGACACTCTGGCAGCATTGTGTGCATAACATCTCCAGTGGCAATCAGAAAATTAAATTTAGTTTTGGACTTCATTTGAGAGCATTAGCAAATATCATTTGGAGCAAATAAAGGCACGGGATTTTTAAAATAATTGGAAATCAGAAGAATAAAAGAAGAAAACAGAAAGAAGGAAGAGGAGGAAGAGGAGAAAGAGAAAAAGAGGAAAAAAAGATACAAATTAAAGGTTTGTGAAAACAAATGCCTAGGAAAGTTGACTCTAGACAACCAAGCAGATACATCTCAATGAGAGGGAGAGACTTGGAGAGGCAGCAAAGGTTAAATGGACTAAAAGAATTTCCTGGCACAAGTTTTGGGTTATGAGATGCTCTATCTCTGGATATCAATTTGGATCCTTACAATACTATTTTCAGAGCTACTTCACCATCTTTTCACCTGTGGTTTCTATGAAATTTTGTACTGACATATGGACTTAGTGATCGAGAAAGTTGCCTGTGCCATGGGAACTCTCAAAGGTCATATACAAGCATCAAGCAAACTGCTGGTGGGATTGGGTGGGGGTGCTAATGAACTGAGATGACTTTCTGTGTATTTCAGTATAAGAATAGTGGCTGTTCACCACAGCAGAAAGTAACAGGAACTCTTAGCATGCTGAATTTAATTCTAGAATCTCGGGTGGTAAAAAGAAGAGGTCACATAATTAACTCTCAGTTAATGGAAGAAGAACAGTGTCATGAATCACACCACATAGTAGATTATTTAAAAATTGCTTATAAAAGTGGGACTTTGGAATGCACTCTTTGACTTCTTTGGCAGAGGATTTACATCTTATTTGCTTCACTTAAGCTAATAGTAAAATTAGTTTGTAGTCCTTCTGCATTTGGGAGATATTTGGCAGCAGTTGAATGAAAGAAGAGTAGGAGAAAAGGAAAGACAAGGTATATGGGGAGAGAGAAGGAACAGAGAGACATGTTGGCTGGCTGGAAAGTCAGGCCAGGGTAAAAGCTTGCCACATGTAACCTGTATGGTGTAAACCCATGCATGCATAATGAAAAATTATATAATTAAAGGCACTAAGCCTGATAGAATCAGCATTCAATAAATATTTGTTGAATTAATACAAAGAGTTTTTCTTTGCATTTGAAGGAAAGATTTCTTATCTTATTGGACATCTGCATATGGTTTATTCAGCATTTTTACTGGATGCTGTCTTGGGAAGAAGGCACAGAGATCCTCTTCCTGTGCTTTTTATCTTCCTCTCATTACTCTTCAGGCTGACCCTGAAATAGTTAAAAAAAAAAAAAAAAGAAAAAAAAAAAAAGCTTTTAGGTGTTGGGTATAAAACCAGCTGTTGCAACCATGCAACCAAAACTTAATATATCAATTTTTTTCAAAAGCAATGTGTGTTGTCTCTTAGGTATACATTTTTAAAAGACTGGAGAATGAGTTACTTTAGTCTGAGGTCTCTTGCTCTTGAATGCCTAGCCACTTTTGATACTTGTTGGTACAACATGTGCACAGTTAGTTACCACTGGTGAAGCTAGAAGTCCAATCTCTGCTTGCCCTGCTACTTCTGACAAGGGTCAGGACTATCTCCTCCAGTCTTATTAGAGGATGGTACTATGACTAGCTATCCAGCACAGCCTGAGGCAGCGAGGCACTCAGCTAGCCCACGCTGCTGCTGTCGTATCAGTTGGGACCCACTGATAAAGTGATCCAGGTCTCACAGGCTCTGTGGCTATTGGAACAATTGCACCACACTCTGCCTGGGGTGGTTTGAGATTTGAAGAGTTCATCTCTTCTTTGCCAGGGATCCTTCATTCTCTTTTCCACTAGACTTCAGCAGGACCAAGACATTAATGCTTGCTTGTGTTTGTATCCAGATGGTGTGAATCTATAACTCCATGTAAATAGACTAATCTTGGAGAGAATCTATTTTGCATCTCCATCATCAGACTATACAAGCATCTGTTCTAAGATACTGTGTCTCAGATATCTCATATACACCTACCTCCTTGTGTCATGGCAGTGGACGATCAAACAAATAGGGTAAAGGCACACAGCAAACAGTTCTGACCAGACACCATCCAATCACCCTAGGGATATCTGTACTACTCCAAAAATTGTGATCTAGCAACCATATTAAAAGAAATTTTAGACATCTCAATTAAGAACACTCATTGTTATAGATTATTCTCATTTATTACTTCCAAATTGCTGGTGGAGTACAGAAACAAAACCAAAGTCCAGGTGGCTCTGTGACATTTGTCGATGTCCTTTTATGTCAGAGAGTGCTAGCTAGTACTCCTCATTGCTAATAAAATACGGGCTGCATTTATATTGGTAATTGTGTTAGACTACATGTAATGGAAATTTGACCTCAGTGGTTTAACAGAGTAGGGTTTTATTTTTCTTATGTACTCAAGTATGAACGTACAAATTCTAGTTCTTTAGGGTAGCTCCATGATGTTTTCTAGAACCCAGGCTCTCCCTACCTTTCTGCTTTGACTCCCTTACTGCTTCACTTTCTTCCTTATGGCTTTCTTCCAAGATGGCTTTTTTTTTTTTTCTTTTGAGCATCACATCCGATTCCAAGAAAAAAGAGCAGAGAGTGTGGGAAGAGGGAAGATAAAAAGCAAATGAGATAAGCTGGCTGAGTCTGTCCCTTTTTATCAGGAAAATACTTTTCCTAAAATCTTAACTGAGTTGATTTCTACTTCCATTTCTTTGATCAGAACAGGAGCAAATGGCCACACTTAGCAAAGTAGGTTGTAAAAGTTCCAGGACTCTATTGGTGAAAAATATAGTTAATATCTTATTGGTAAAGTTATTGGTTAGGCAGCTTATATTTTTCTCATGCTATAACATATGGAATAAATATTTTTCCCAAATTTGTACTCCAAATGATTCATCATAGAGGCTATTTCAAGCTTCTGTAACATAAAGGAAACAGCTAACCAGATTCTATCAAACTTTTGCTGGTGCAGAGATGGCGTGGATATTAGACCTAGATCTCAAGGACCTTATCTATTTTCTTCCCTACTAGACTGTGAGCTCTGGTGAATGGTAGGGAAGTCAGTGAGGAAGGGTAGGGTCTGTAGTTTTCTTTTTTCCCAAGCACCTAGTGCATCACATATAGTAAGAGATCAAAAGAACACGTTCTTGTTTTGGTTTTGTTTTTTTTTTGAAGACAGAATCTTGCTCTGTCATCAGACTGGTATGCAGTGGCATGATCTTGGATCACTGCAACCTCCGCCTCCCAGGTTCAAGCAGTTCTTCTGCCTCAGCCTCCCAGGTAGCTGGGATTACAAATGCGCACCACCATACCCAGGTAATTTTTGTGTTTTTAGTAAAGACGGAGTCTCACCATGTTGGCCAGGATGGTCTTGATCTCCTGACCTTGTGATCCACCTGCCTTGGCCTCCCAAAGTGCTGGGATTACTGGCATGAGAAGAACACGTTTAATGATGAATGAATGCAGTCAAAGACAGTAGATCTGGGATTTGGCCTCATCACTGATTGGCTACAAGATCTTGAGCACACGGCTTGACTTTTTCATATCTGCTTTTCCCCAACTCTGAAATGGTGACATTCCATGCCAATGCCTCACGGGGCTGAAAAGAAGATCAAATAAGATAATGCATGATAAATAGTTTTTGCATGGTGTAGGCATTTACAGTTTGCAAAGTGCTCTCAGTTCTAGTGCCCCTCTTGACTTTCTAGTCCTCGTAGTTTCTCTTTAGTACTCCATTATTACTCTAGTCCCACCCCTCGTCTCTAGTAGAGAACGGCCATCACTGAATTGACTTCTGATAAAGAAACTAAAGCTTGGATGTCTTGTCACTGATCTAAGCTCATACAAGTGGCAAAGCTTGATGTTCAGGTTTGAAAAAAAGCAGCATGCAATAAGCCTTCATTATTTATAGCCTGCTTTTTTCAAAAAAGGATTTAAGGAGATGAGAAGTTGTTATTACTTTAATCTGGCCACCCTGAGAAACACATGCATGCAATAGCTTATAGATAGTTTAAAAGATAAAGTATCATTTAGCCTACTGAAGAAAAGATTGAAAGCCCTCATGAAGGGTTTTCAAGAATGTAAGGGAACCATGGATATAGCACAAAAGGAGTTGGAGCATAATAAAATTAGGTTAAGTACTGTTAAATACTGAGCATTCAAAAACTCTAAAATGGGCTAATAAGGTTACTTTAGGAGTTTTAAAAAACAAAGTAAATTCTTATCTGTGGGAGGTAGTTTAAGTACAGCATGCTAAGAATAGACCATGTGGTCTGCCTCCTTAAATGTGCCTTTGAGCCTTATAATCTCTAAACTCTTAGAATTCATTATCACTTCTGCTTATTTACTTCAAAATAACAACTGACACTTTACAATTTACAAAGTGCTTTCACACATAGCCTCTCATTTAATTCTCACAACAACCTTCTAATATATTATACACATTTCCCAGAAGAAGCAACTAACAAAACTAAAATTTGAGCCAAGTTATTCTAAATCGAAATATGATGCTCTTTTCTGGAAAACCTATCTCCCTCCCATTTCTGTGTGGTTACACTGTGGCTGGAGAGCTGATGAATTTGTTGTCTTTCACTTTAAACAGGCTTCTTCTATAGTCCTGGACTACAGTACAAGTTTGATTGGTGGAACCATTCTCTATCAAGTTGCTTGAGTCAGGGACCTAGGACTCAAGCTTGACTATTTACTTTTTCTTTCCCACCTCTGCTCAATCATTAAGACACATTGATTTTAGCTTTTAAATACATCTCAAAAATTTCTCTTCCCACCAGCTCACCATCACTTTTCAGTTTAGTCTTTACCACTTTTAACTGATTACTAAAATAATTTCCTTCTTTCACAATTACTTCCTTAAGTCCAACGAGGAACCAGAATGTAGAGCTTTAAGCAGGAGAGTAAAATGGTGAGATTCCCATGGAAATCCCTGGCCTAGAGCCCTTTGACAGCACCCCCTCCCCAGTCTCCCATAATAGTGCATCTTAGATTTCAGCCATTTTCATAGTTCTTTGATATTGTTGCCATAGTATTATACCACTGGAAGTGACAGTCAGTGTATTGCTGGAAAGAATACATTGATACCCATAGATATTCATTATAAGATAATCCATATGACTAACACGTATCATGTGCTTTCTCAACCTTCCAAAGTTGTGAGAGAAGTTTCAGTTGTTCAAGGTTTGAAACATTCATGCAAGAGCACTGGGTTTAAAATTCACGGATTTAGATAGGATGCGTCACCAGAGCAACACATATTTAGTTTATCCAGAGCAATAATATTCATGAAGCCATGCGTTGAATGTGCTAGATATGTTTCTCCCCCAACATACATTAAAATACATATAAAGCCATGAATTTTTAGAAGTTTATTACCTAAAGTCACCTCCCCTTTACCAGTGGTAAACCTAGTGCAAATAGTACCCAACTTTTGATGTTTTCACTTTTGACTTTGTAACGGTGTGAAAGCTACACATATTCAGTATAGTCCTCGACTTATGATGAGGTTATGTCCAGATAAGTTCATTATGAGTTGAAAATATTGTAAACATGTCTGTAAATGTCACACGATATACTCATGTAACCAACCCACACAACTACCCTAAGTCAACTTCTTAGCATGATGTAAAGGACTCTGTGATTTGGCCTCTATTTCACTGGGTAGCCTCATCTTGTAGGGTGATTGTAAGGTGGCCATATAATTTTTCACCCAAAGCAGAATATTTTTTAGTGTGAAGTGTGGGTGTAATTGATAACTTAGCTAGTACAATGTGTATAAAACTGTACCATCCCAGGGAAACCTGGGCATATGGTCACTGTATTCATCTGCCCACTCTCTAATTTCTACTTTAAGCACTTGAGTAGTACTTAAGTATTTTTAGGTTTTTGTACCCACCATATAATTTCAAGTCTTTGAGATTTTGCACATTCTGTTTCTTCAGCCTGGAAACCCTTTCTTACTTTGCTTCTGATACCTAACTTCTAGGCATTAGCTTCTTTGGGAAGCCTTCTTAGACTCCAGACTGGACCAAATGACTGTGTCTACTGTTTCCTGAGAATTTGAAACATATCTTTATCTTATTTTCACATTAAGGCATTCTCCAGGGCTGGTACCATGTCTTACTGATTTTGTTCCTTCCAGCACATAGCACAATTCAAGGCATACATAAGTGTCATATATATGATTCACTATTGACCTACCCAGTGTAGGGGTTCATGCTGTTCTCCTGTAGATAACACTGGCATTAGTCCTAGACTGACTGATGATGTTGGCACTACCTAAAAACATTGCTTCCCTCTGGGAAAATGTTGGCTTGTCTCCCCTGTCTCTTCCGTATGTCCTCTCATCTTCTGTGCAAAGGCAGAATATTATGGTGCTTAAGACATGCTTTAGGAGTTAGACATACCTGGTTTATAATTCTGGCCCTGCACTTACTAGCTTTGTGATCTTGAACAATTTATTCAACTTTCTTGAACCTCAGTTTCTTTGTCTGTAAGATCTGGATGATCACAAAACCTATCTTATGGTAATGTGATGACTAAGAGCTATGATAAATCTAAAGGGATGACTACAGAACCTAGTGTGCAGTATGTCCTCATGACAAATGTCTCAGAGAGTGATGTTATCAACATGGTAGAGTAGGAAGACCTGGATCCTCCTTCCCTCCAACAAACACATAAATTAAGCAATAATTCATAGGCAAATTCCCTTTGTGAGAAACTGGAAACTAATTGAAAGGTTCTTGCATCCGGGGAGGGACCAATAGCTACTCACTGAAGTCAGAAGGGAGATTTTGGATATGTTCTTACCAGAGACCCTGACCCCAGTGCAGCATCATAGGATCAAGAAGAGAATCCTCACTGTTAACTTTACTCATTGGAGGCAGGGGCTGTTTTACACATCCAGCACTCTGACTTTTATGAGCCACTACCTAGAGGAGTGGCCCTGCCTTGTCAGTCTTGGAGCTCTGACGGGTCTGGCACAGTATAGCCAAGTGAAAGAGAACAGAGGCAGTGGCTTGGCCTGGTAAATGCCATTGATTCTCCCCACTGCTCAATACAGAATGAATGAATGAAAAAATGCCAGCTCTCAGCTTCTCCCTTTCCCCACGGACAGAAGAGTTGATTCGTAGATCCCACACTCCAACTACTTTGGGGCTGCCCAAAGAAATAGCATCTTTCTCACCAACCCTGGAGCACCAATAGATCTGGCACATTCTAGCCACATGGAGTAGGATGGAGACAGCAGCTTGGGTTGGTAGATGGCATAGCTTTCCCTTCTGGGTCATAACAGAGAACATGGACAAAACCACAACTTCCTACTTCTTCCTGGAGAGAAAGAGTTGGTGGAGGCCCCCAGAATCTGACCATGTTGTTTGGTGGAATTTTCTTCTCTATAACACCTGTCTGAGAAGACTGGAAGAGGTGCCGACTTTGTGTAATGTGCAGACATCAACACAGAAAGTTAAGAAAAATGAAAAACCAGGAAAAAGTGTTCCAAACAAAGGAATAAGAAGACTCTCCAGAAAATGATCTTAATGGAATGAAATTATATGATTTACCTGACAGGGAATTAAAAATAATTCTCATAAAGATGTTTGCTGAGATCAAGACAATAATGCATGAACAAAGTGAAAATTTTAATAAAGAGATAGGAAATATTAAAAAATACCAAATGGCAATCATGGAGCTAAAGAATACAATAGTTGAAATGAAAAGTTTGCTAGAGAGATTCAACAGCAGAAGAAAGGATCAGCAAATGCAAAAACAGGTCACTGGAAATAATTCAGTCAAAATAGAAGAAAGAAAAAAAGAATGTAAATAGTGAAGAAAATGTAAAAGAACTGTGAGACACCATCAAGCAGACATATAAACATTATGGGAGTCTCAGAAGAAGAAAATAAATGGAAGGAATAGAAGGCTTATCCAAATAAATAATGGCTAAAATCTTCCCAAATTTGGGGAAGAAAAAGGACATCTAGATTTAAGAAGTCCAAAAGGTACCAAATAATTTGAACTGAAAAAAGTCCATACTGAGCCATATAATCAAATTGTCAAAATTTAAAGGCAAAGAGAATATTGAAAGCTGCAAGCAAGAAGCAACTTGTCAAATACAAAAGAACTTTCTTAGGACAATCCCCATATTTTTCAGCAGAAACCTTGCAGACAGAAGGAGTGGAATGATATGTTTGAAGTACTGAAAAAAAGCCACCGCTAACTGAGAATACTGTTTCCAAAACTATCCTTCAAAAATGAAGGACAGATAAAGACTTTCCTAGACAAACAAAAGCTGAGAAAGTTCATTCCCACTAGTTCTGCCTTACAAGAAATGCTGAAGGGATTTATTCAAGTTGAATTGAAAGGATGCTAAACAGCAAGACAATGGCATAAGAAAATATGAAATTTGTTGCTACTGTAAATATGTAAACAAATACAGAATACTGTACTATTGTAATAGCAGTGGCTAAATCACTTTTAATTCTAGTATAAAAGCTGAAAGACAAAGTATTGAAAATAACTCTAATTAAAAATATGTTTAAAGTTATACAATATGAATAGATGGAAATTTTTATAACAATAAAATATAGTGGGGGGATAAATTAAAGTGTAGCATTCTTGTATGATATCGACTTTTAGTTGTTATCAACTTAAAATAGAATATTATTTCTATCAGATATTTTATGAAAGCCCCACGGTAACCATGCACACTCACACACAGGCACACACACAGAAACTTGTAGAATTTACACAAAGGAAAAAAGAAAGGAATTAAAGTCTATATGAAGAATCAAAACACAAAGGAAGACAACAAAAGAGGAAAAGGCATGTAAAAGAGCTACAAAAATAACAGGAAACAATGAATAAAATGGCAATATTAAATTTTTTTATATCAATAACTTTAAAAAATGTAAATGGATTAACATCCCCAATCAAAAGACGTAGAGTGACTGAGTGGATAACAAAATAAGATCCAGGACTTAGCTACAGACTGTCTACAAGAAACTTACTGTAGAATTAAGAACATATATAGTCTTACAGTGAATACATGAAAAAAAGATATTCCATGCAAATAAATTGTGACCAAAAAAGAACAGAAGTGGCTCTATTTATACAAATGACTAATTTATCTTTTTCCAATATAAGAAAATGTTACAAGAGGCAAAGAAAGATAATTTATAGTGCTAAAAGAGTCAATTAACCAGGGAGATAGAATAATTATAAATATATATGCCCCCAACATCAGAGTTACTAAACATATAAAGCATAAAGCAAACATTGACAGAACTGAATGGATAAATAGCAACACAATAATAGTAGAAGACTTCAGTGCCCCACTTTCAATAATGGACAGAATACCCAGGCATAAGACCAAAAAGGAAACAAAAGATTTCAATAATACTGTAGAGCAAATGGACCTAACAGACATATACAGAAAATTTCACATAACAGCAGCAGAATACACAATACACATTCTTATGAAGCAAACATGACTTTTTCTCCAGGATACATCACGTGTTAAGTCACAAAACAAGATGTAACAAATTTAAGATTGAAATCATACCAAGTGCCTCTTCTGACCCCAATGGAATAAAACTAGAAATCTATAGCAGAAGAAATCTTATAAAATTCACAAATATATGGAAATTAAACCACCCACTTTTGAACAATGATTGGGTCAAAGAAGAAATAAGAAGAAAATTAGAAAATACCTCAAGACAAATGAAACTGAAAACACACCACACCAAAACTATGGGACACAAAAGAAACAGAACCAAGTGGGAATTTTATAGTGATAAATGCTTACATTAAAAAAGAAGAAAGATCTCAAATAAACAAACTAATTTTACACCTTAAGGAATCAGAGAAAGAAGAAAAAACTGAGCCAAAAATTAGCAGAAGGAAGAAAACAAAGTCGAGAGACAAATGAATGAAATACAGAATTTAAAAGTAACAGAAAAAAATCATAAAACCGAGAATAGGTTTTGTGAAAATATAAACAAAATTGACTGACCCTTAGCTAGACAAACTTAGAAAAAGGAGAGAAGACTCAAATAAGTAAAATCAAAAAAGAAAGGGGAGGCATTACAACAGAGTCCACAGAAATACAAAGGATCATAAGAGACTATTCTCAACAATTATATGCCAGCAAACTACACAAACTAGAAGACATGAATATTTTTCTACAAACAAACAACCTGTCAAGACTAAATCAGGAAGAAATAGAAAGTTGCAAAGACCTATATCTAGTATAGAGATTGAATTAGTAATAATAATAATAATAATAATAACACCTCTAAACAAAGAAAAACACAAGACAGATGGCTTCCCTAGCAAATTCTAACAATAATTTAAAGAAGAACTAGCACTGATTCTTCTCAAACTCTAACAACAAATGGAAAAGGAGGGAATTCTTCCAAACTCATATTATGCGGCCAGGGTAACCCTGATACCAAAGCCAAAAAAACAGGCAACACAAGAAAATAAAACTATAGGCCAGTATCTCTAGTGAACATAGATGCAAAATCCTCAATAAAATAGTAGCAAACTGAATCTAACAGCACATTAAAAGATTTATATACCATGACCAAATGGGATTTATCTCTGGGATGCAAGAATGTTTAACATGTGAATATCAAAGAATGTGATTTGCTACAATGACAGAACAAAGGATAAAAATCACATGATTATGTCAATAGGTGCAGAAAAAGCTTTTGACAAAATTCAACATCCTTTTATGATAAAAGCTCTTAACAAACTAAGAATAAAAAAATTATCCCAACATAATAAATGCCACATATAAAAAGCCCACGACTGGTGACTGGCAAGATGACGGAATAGGAACAGCTCTGGCCTGCAGCTCCCAGTGAGATCAATGCAGAAGGTGGGTGATTTTTGCATTTCCAACTGAGGTACTCTCTCATCTACTGGGACTGATTAGACAGTGGATGCAGTCCATGGAGGGAGAGTTGAAGCAGGGTGGAATGTCGCCTCACCCAGGAGGTGCAAAGGGTCAGGGAACTCCCTCCCCTAGCCAAGGGAAACCGTGAGGGACTGTGTTTTGAGGAACAGTGCATTCCTGCTCAGATACTACACTTTTCCCATGGTTTTTGCAACCCACAGACCAGGAGATTCCCTTGGGTGCCTACACAACCAGGGCTCTGGGTTTCAAGCACAAAACTGGGTGCCTGTTTGGGAAGACACTGAACCAGCTGCAGGAGTTTTTCTTTCATACCCCAGTGGTGCCTGGAATGCCAGTGAGACAAAACCGTTCACTCCCCTGAAAAGGGGGATGAAGCCAGGGAGACAAGTGGTCTGGCACAGTGGATTCCACTCCTACAAAACCCAGCAAGCTAAGATCCACGAGCTTGAAATTCTTGCTGCCAGCAGAGCAGTCTGAAGTTGACCTGGGACACTTAAGCTTAGTGGGCAGATGGGCGTCCACTATTACTGAGGCTTGAGTAGGTGGTTTTCCCCTCACAGTGTAAACAAAGCTGCTGGGAATTTCGAACTGGGTGAAGACCACCTTAGCTCTGCAAAGCCGCTGTAGCCAGACTGCCTCTCTAGATTCCTCCTCTCTGGGCAAGGCATCTCTGAAAGAAAGGTAGCAGCCCCAGTAAGGGACTTATAGATAAAACTTCCATCTCCCTTGGGGAAGGGATGGCTGTGGGCACAGCTTCAGCAGACTTAAATGTTCTTGCCTGCTGGCTCTGAAGAGAGTAGTGGATCTCCCAGCACAGCGCTCGATCTCTGCTAAGGGACAGACTGGCTGCTCAAGTGGGTCCCTGACACCCGTGCCTCCTACTGGGAGACATCTCCCAGCAGGGGACAACAGACACCTCATACAGGAGAGCTCTGGCTGGCATCTGGCAGGTGCCCCTCTGGGATGAAGTTTCCAGAGGAAGCAACGGGCAGCACTCTTGGCTGTTCTGCAGCCTCCACTGGTGATACCCAGGCAAACAGGGTCTGGAGTGGACCTCCAGCAAACTCCAGCAGACCTGCAGCAGAGGGGCCTATTAGAAGAAAACTAACAAACAGAGAGGAATAGCATCAACATCAACAAAAGGACATCCACACAAAACCCCATCTGAAGGTCACCAACATCAAAGACCGAAGGTAGATAAATCCACGAAGATGAGGAAAACCAGCACAAAATCCTGAAAATTCCAAAACTAGAACACCTCTTCTCTGACGAAGGATCACAACTCTTCGCCAGTGTGGGAACAAAACTGGACAGAGAATGAGTTTGACAAATTGACAGAAATAGGCTTCAGAAGGTGGGTAATAACAAACTCCTCCGAGCTAANGCAAACTCCAGCAGACCTGCAGCAGAGGGGCCTATTAGAAGAAAAACTAACAAACAGAGAGGAATAGCATCAACATCAACAAAAGGACATCCACACAAAAACCCCATCTGAAGGTCACCAACATCAAAGACCGAAGGTAGATAAATCCACGAAGATGAGGAAAAACCAGCACAAAATCCTGAAAATTCCAAAACTAGAACACCTCTTCTCTGACGAAGGATCACAACTCTTCGCCAGTGTGGGAACAAAACTGGACAGAGAATGAGTTTGACAAATTGACAGAAATAGGCTTCAGAAGGTGGGTAATAACAAACTCCTCCGAGCTAAAGGAGCATGTTCTAATCCAATGGAAGGAAGCTAAGAACTTAAAAAAAGGTTAGAGGAACTGCTAACTAGAATAAACAGTTTAGAGAAGAAAATAAATGACCTGATGGAGCTGAAAAACACAGCATGAGAACTTCGTGAAGCATACACAAGTATCAAAAGTCAAATTGATCAAGTGTCAAGTGGAAGAAAGGATATCAGAGATTGAAGATCAACATAATGAAACAAAGCATGATGACAAGATTAGAGAAAAAAAGAATGAAAAGGAACAAACAAAGTAGCTAAGAAATATGGGACTACATGAAAAGGCCAAACCTATGTGTGATTGGTGTACCTGAAAGTGACAGGGAGAATGGAACCAAGTTGGAAAACACTCTTCAGGATAGTATCCAGGAGAACTTCCCCAACCTAGCAAGACAGTCCAACATTCAAATTCAGGAAATACAGCAGAAATACAGAGAACACCACAAACATACTCCTTGAGAAGAGCAACCCCAAGACATATAATTGTCAGATTCGCCAATGTTGAAATGGAGGAGAAAAGGTTAAGGGCAGCCAGAGAGAAAGGTTGGGTTACCCACAAAGGGAAGCCCATCAGACTAACAGCAGATATCTCTGCAGAAACCCTACAAGCCAGAAGAGAGTGGGGGCCAATATTCAACATTCTTAAAGAAAATTTTCAACCCAGAATTTCATATTCAACCAAACTAAGCTTCACAAGAGAAGGAGAAATAAAATCCTTTACAGACAAGCAAATGCAGAGAAATTTTGTCACCACTGGCCTCTCTTACAAGAGCTCCTGAAGGAAGCACTAAATATGCAAAGAGAAACGCAGTACAAGCCACTGCAAAAACCTACCAAATTGTAAACACCATTGACACTATGAAGAAACTGCATCAACTAATGGGCAAAATAACCAGCTAGCATCACAATGATAGGATCAAATTTATACATAACAATATTAACCTTAAATGTAAATGGGCTATAGGCTCCAATTAAAAGAAACAGACTAGCAAATTGGATAAACAGTCAAGACCCATCAATGTTCTGTATTCAGGAGGTCCATCTCACATGCAAAGACACACATAGGCTCAAAATAAAAGGATGGAGGAACATTTACAATGCAAATAGGAAGCAAAAAAAGCAAGGGTTGCAATCCTAGTCTCTGATAAAACAGACTTTAAACCAACAAAGATCAAAAGAGGCAAGAAGGGCATTGCATAATGGTAAAGGCAAAGAAGGGCATTACATAATGGTGAAGGGATCAATGCAACAAGAAAAGCTAATTATCCTAAATATGTATGCACCCAATACAGGAGCATCCAGATTCATAAGGCAAGTTCTTAGAGACCTAAAAAGAGACTTAGACTCCCACACAATAATAGTGGGAGACTTTAACACCCCACTGTCAATGATTGACAGATCAATGAGACAAAATTAACAAGGATATTCAGGAATTGAACCCAACTCTGGACCAAGCGGACCTAATAGACATCTACAGAACTCTCCATCCCAATCAACAGAATATACATTCTTTTCAGCACATGTATTCTAAAATTGACCACATAATTGGAAGTAAAACACTCCTCAGAAAATACAAAAGAACAGAAATCATAACAAACTGTCTGTCAGACCACAGTGCAATCAAATTAGAATTTAGGATTAAGAAACTCACTCAGAACCGCACAGCTACATGGAACCCGAAAAACCTGCTCCTGAACGGCTACTGGGTAAATAACGAAATTAAGGCAGAAATAAATACATTCTTTGAAACCAAAGAGAACAAAGACACAAAATACCAGAATTTCTGGAACACAGCTAAAGCAGTGTTTAGAGGGAAATTTATAGTATTAAATGCCCACAGGGAAAGCAGGAAAGATCTAAAATCAACACCCTAACATCACAATGAAAAGGACTAGAGAAACAAGAGCAAACAAATTCAAAAGCTAGCAGAAGACAAGAAATAACTAAGATCAGAGCAGAACTGAAGGAGATAGAGACACGAGAAACTCTTCAAAAAAAAAAAAAAAATCAATGAATCCAGGAGCTGGTTGTTTGAAAAGATTAACAAAATAGATAGATTGCTAGCCAGACTAATAGAGAAAAAAAGAGAGAAGAAAAAAATAGACACAATAAAATATGATAAAGGGGATATCACCACTGTTCCTACAGAAATACAAGCTACCATCAGAGAATACTGTAAACATCTCTATGCAAATAAATTAGAAAATCTAGAAGAAATGGATAAATTACTGGACACATATACTCTCCTAAGACTAAACCAGGAAGAAGTCAAATCCCTGAATAGACCAATAACAAGTTCTGAAATTGAGGCAGTAATTAATAGCCTACCAACCAAAAAAAGCTAAGGACCAGAAGGATTCACAAGCAAGTTCTACCAGAGGTACAAAGAGGAGCTGGTACCATTCCTTCTGAAACTATTCCAAACAACAGAAAAAGAGGAACTCCTCCCTAACTCATTTTATGAGGCCAGCATCATCCTGACACCAAAGCCTGGCAAAGACACAACAAAAAAGAGAAAATTTCAGGCCAATATCCCTGATGAACATCGATGTGAAAATCCTCAATAAAATACTGGCAAACCGAATCCAGCAGCACATCAAAAAGCTTATCCACCACCATCAAGTCGGCTTCATTCCTGGGATACAAGGCTGGTTCAACATATGCAAATCAATAGACATAATCCATCAAATAAACAGAACCAATGACAAAAACCACATGATTATCTCAATAGATGCAGAAAAGGCCTTCAATAACATTCAACACTCCTTCATGCTAAAAACTCTCAATAAACTAGGTATCAATGGAATATATCTCAAAATAACAAGAGCTATGTATGACAAACCCACACCCAATATCATACTGAATGAGCAACAGCTGGAAGCATTCCCGAAAACTGGCATAAGACAAGGATGCCCTCTCTCACCACTCCTATTCAACATAGTATTGGAAGTTCTGGCCAGGACAATCAAGCAAGAGAACGAAATAAAGGGTATTCAAACAGGAAGAGAAGAAGTCAAATTGTCTCTGTTTGCAGATGACATGGTTGTATATTTAGAAAATCCCATCGTATCAGCCCCAAATTTCCTTAAGCTGATAAGCAACTTCAGCAAATTCTCAGGATACAAAATCAATGTGCAAAAATCACAAGCATTCCGATACTCCAATAATAGACAAACAGAGAGCCAAATCATGACTGAACTCCCATTCACAATTACTACAAAGGGAGTAAAATACCTTTGGATACAACTTGCAAAGGATGTGAAGGACTTCTTTAAGGAGAACTACAAACCACTGCTCAAGGAAATAAGAGAGGATACAAAGAAATGGAAAAACATTCCATGCTCATGGATAGGAAGAATCAATATAGTACAAATGGCCATACTCCCCAAAGTAATTTATAGATTCAATGCTATCCCCATCAAGCTACCATTGACTTTCTTCACAGAATTAGAAATAAACTACTTTAAATTTCACATGGAAACAGAAAAGAGCCTGTATAGCCAAGACAATCCTAAGGAAAAAACAAAGCTGGAGGCATCACACTACCTGACTTCAAACTCTACTATGAGGCTACAATAACTGAAACAGCATGGTACTGGTACCAACACAGACATACAGACCAACATACAGGCAGATCACGAGGTCAGGAGATTGAGACCATCCTGGCTAACACAGTGAAATCCTGTCTCTACTAAAAATAAAAAAAATTAGCCAGGCGTGGTGGCGGACGCCTGTAGTCCCAGCTATTCGGGAGGCTGAGGCAGGAGAATGACGTGAACCTGGGAGGCGGAGCTTGCAGTGAGTGGGGATTGCGCCACTGCACTCCAGCCTGGGTGACAGAACAAGACTCTGTCTCAAAAAAAGAAAAGAAAGAAAAGGTGGCACATTTGCACCATGGAATACTATGCAGCCATTAAAAAGGATGAGTTCATGTCCTTTGCAGGGACATGGATGAAGCTGGAAACCACCATTCTCAGCAAACTAACACAAGAAAAGAAAACCAGACACCACGTATTCTCACTCATAAGTGGGAGCTGAATGATGAGAACACATGGACACAGGGAGGGGAACAACACACACCAGGGCCTGTCAGGGGTGAGGGGCTAGTTGAGGGATAGCATTAGGAGAAATACCTAATGTAGATGACAGAGAAACACCTAATGTAGATGACGGGTTGATGGGTGCAGCAAACCACTGTGGCACGTGTACACCTATGTAACAAATCTGCACATTCTTCATATGTATCCCAGAACTTCAAGTATAATTAAAAAAATAAATAAATAACTTTCCCCAGGTAAAAATAAATAAATAAATAAATAAATAAATAAAGCCCACAGCTAACATGATACTGGATGGTTAAAAACTGAAAACTTTTCCTTTAAGATCAGGAACAGGACAGAGATGCCCATAATTGCCATTTCTATTCAATTGGAAGTCCTAGCAAGAGTGATTAGGTAAGATAAGGAAAGAAAAAANCACAAGCAAGTTCTACCAGAGGTACAAAGAGGAGCTGGTACCATTCCTTCTGAAACTATTCCAAACAACAGAAAAAGAGGAACTCCTCCCTAACTCATTTTATGAGGCCAGCATCATCCTGACACCAAAGCCTGGCAAAGACACAACAAAAAAGAGAAAATTTCAGGCCAATATCCCTGATGAACATCGATGTGAAAATCCTCAATAAAATACTGGCAAACCGAATCCAGCAGCACATCAAAAAGCTTATCCACCACCATCAAGTCGGCTTCATTCCTGGGATACAAGGCTGGTTCAACATATGCAAATCAATAGACATAATCCATCAAATAAACAGAACCAATGACAAAAACCACATGATTATCTCAATAGATGCAGAAAAGGCCTTCAATAACATTCAACACTCCTTCATGCTAAAAACTCTCAATAAACTAGGTATCAATGGAATATATCTCAAAATAACAAGAGCTATGTATGACAAACCCACACCCAATATCATACTGAATGAGCAACAGCTGGAAGCATTCCCGAAAACTGGCATAAGACAAGGATGCCCTCTCTCACCACTCCTATTCAACATAGTATTGGAAGTTCTGGCCAGGACAATCAAGCAAGAGAACGAAATAAAGGGTATTCAAACAGGAAGAGAAGAAGTCAAATTGTCTCTGTTTGCAGATGACATGGTTGTATATTTAGAAAATCCCATCGTATCAGCCCCAAATTTCCTTAAGCTGATAAGCAACTTCAGCAAATTCTCAGGATACAAAATCAATGTGCAAAAATCACAAGCATTCCGATACTCCAATAATAGACAAACAGAGAGCCAAATCATGACTGAACTCCCATTCACAATTACTACAAAGGGAGTAAAATACCTTTGGATACAACTTGCAAAGGATGTGAAGGACTTCTTTAAGGAGAACTACAAACCACTGCTCAAGGAAATAAGAGAGGATACAAAGAAATGGAAAAACATTCCATGCTCATGGATAGGAAGAATCAATATAGTACAAATGGCCATACTCCCCAAAGTAATTTATAGATTCAATGCTATCCCCATCAAGCTACCATTGACTTTCTTCACAGAATTAGAAATAAACTACTTTAAATTTCACATGGAAACAGAAAAGAGCCTGTATAGCCAAGACAATCCTAAGGAAAAAACAAAGCTGGAGGCATCACACTACCTGACTTCAAACTCTACTATGAGGCTACAATAACTGAAACAGCATGGTACTGGTACCAACACAGACATACAGACCAACATACAGGCAGATCACGAGGTCAGGAGATTGAGACCATCCTGGCTAACACAGTGAAATCCTGTCTCTACTAAAAATAAAAAAAATTAGCCAGGCGTGGTGGCGGACGCCTGTAGTCCCAGCTATTCGGGAGGCTGAGGCAGGAGAATGACGTGAACCTGGGAGGCGGAGCTTGCAGTGAGTGGGGATTGCGCCACTGCACTCCAGCCTGGGTGACAGAACAAGACTCTGTCTCAAAAAAAGAAAAGAAAGAAAAGGTGGCACATTTGCACCATGGAATACTATGCAGCCATTAAAAGGATGAGTTCATGTCCTTTGCAGGGACATGGATGAAGCTGGAAACCACCATTCTCAGCAAACTAACACAAGAAAAGAAAACCAGACACCACGTATTCTCACTCATAAGTGGGAGCTGAATGATGAGAACACATGGACACAGGGAGGGGAACAACACACACCAGGGCCTGTCAGGGGTGAGGGGCTAGTTGAGGGATAGCATTAGGAGAAATACCTAATGTAGATGACAGAGAAACACCTAATGTAGATGACGGGTTGATGGGTGCAGCAAACCACTGTGGCACGTGTACACCTATGTAACAAATCTGCACATTCTTCATATGTATCCCAGAACTTCAAGTATAATTAAAAAAATAAATAAATAACTTTCCCCAGGTAAAATAAATAAATAAATAAATAAATAAATAAAGCCCACAGCTAACATGATACTGGATGGTTAAAACTGAAAACTTTTCCTTTAAGATCAGGAACAGGACAGAGATGCCCATAATTGCCATTTCTATTCAATTGGAAGTCCTAGCAAGAGTGATTAGGTAAGATAAGGAAAGAAAAAAGGTATTCAAATAAAAAAGAGACAAAACTGTCCCTTTTTGCAGATGACAAGATCATATATGTAGAAAACTCTAAAAACTCAATGAAAATGTTAGAACTAATAAACAAACTCAAAAAAAGTTGCAGAACGCAAAATCAGTCTATATGCTGGCAATGAACTATCTGAAAAGGAAATTAGGAAAACATTCCCATTTACAATAGCACCAAAAAGAATAAAATACATAGGAATAGACTTTTAATATAAGGAAGTTAAAGACTTGTATACTGAAAACTATAAAAATAGATAAAAGAATTAAATAAGACACAAACAAATGGAAAGATAACCCAATCTGATGGATTGGAAGATACAGTATTGTTAAAATGTTCATTCTACCTACTATGGTCTGAATAGTTATGTCCCCTACTCCACTCATAATTCATATGTTGAAATTCTAACCTCCAAGGTGATAGTACTGGGGGTTGGGGTGACCTTTGGGTCATTCACGGAGCCTCAGTGAATGGTATTAGCGTCCTATAAAAGAGGCTATAGAAAGGTCTCACCTCTTCAGCCATGTGAGAGTATAATGAGAAGATGGCCAATTATCAGAAATCAGACTTTAGGCAGACACAGACTCCACTGGCACCTTAATATTGAACCTTCCGGTTTCTAGAACTGTGAAAAATAATTTTTTGTTTCTTTGAGATGGAATCTTGCTCTGTTGCCAGGCTGGAGTGCAGTGGCACAATCTCAGCTCACTGCAACCTCCGCCTCCTGGGTTCAAGTGATTCTCCTGCCTCAGCCTGCCGAGTAGCCGGGACTACAGGTGCCCGCCACCATGCCTGGCTAATTTTTTATTTTTTGTATTTTTAGTAGACATGGGGTTTTACCATGTTGGCCAGGGTGGGCTCGATCTCTTGACATCCTGATCTACCTGCCTCAGTCTCCCAAAGTGCTGGGATTACAGGCGTGAGCCACCACGCCTGGCCAGGTTTTGTTTTTTATAAGCTGCCTAGTCCATGTTATTTTTTATAGCAGTCCAAATGAACTGAGACACTGCCCAAAGCAATTTACAGATTCAACACAATTCTTATTAAATCCTAATTATTTTTTAGGAATAGAAATAAAAAACCAATCCTTAAATTTACATAGAACCACCAAAGAAACTCACAAGTAGCCAAATCAGTCTCGAGAAAGAAGAACAAAGCTAGAGGCATCACATTTCCTGATTTCAAAATAAGTTACAGATCTACAGTGACCAAAAGAGTGTGATACTGACATAAAGACAAGTACATAGACCAATGGAACAGAATAGAGAGCCAAGAAATAAATCTATGCATATATAGTTAACTGACATTTGACAGAGGTACCAAGAACACACAGTGGGGAAACGATAGGCTTATCAACAAATAGTGTTGGAGCAAGTAGATATGCACATGCAAAATAATGAAATTGGACTCTTAAACCTTTCACAAAAATCACCTCAAACTGAATTAAAGAGCTAACCCTAAGACCTGAAACCACAAAACTCCTAGGAGAAAATATAGGGGAAAAGCTTCATAACATTACTCTTGTCAATAATTTAATGGATATAACACTGAAAGCACAGGTAGCAAAAACAAAAATAAAACAAGTGGAACTACACCAAACTAAAAAGCTTCTGCATAGCAGAGGAGACAATCAACAAAGTGAAAGATAACCTATAGAACGAGGAGAAAATATTTGCAAACCATCTATCGGACGAAGAATTAATTTCTAAGATATCTGAAGAACTTCTGTAACTCAGTAGTACTATCCCCTGCCAAAAAAAAATAAAAACTCATAGTAGTAAAAAGACCTTCTTAAAAATGGACTGAGAACTTGAGTACACATTTCTCCAAAGGAGATATACAAGTGGTCAACAGACATATGAAAAAATGCCCAGTATCATTAATCATCAGGGAAATTCAATTCAAACCACAATGAGCTATCACTTCACACTTGTTAGAATGGTTATCGCACAAAATAAATAGCAGAAAATAAGTTGGCAAGGATATTCAGAAAGTTGTAACCCTTTGACACTATGGATGTGCATGTGAAATGGTGCAGCTACTATGGAAAACAGTAGAGATGTTTCTTAAAAAGTTAAAAGTAGAATTACCATATGATCCAGCAATACCACCTCTGGGTATTTTTTTTTTTATTGAAATCAGGATCTCAAAGAGATATTAGCAATGAACTATGTTCATTGCAGCACTATTTAAAATTGCCAAGAAGTGGAAACAATCTAAATTTCTATAGATAGATGAATGGATAAAGAAAATGTAGTAATATAACCAATGGAACACTCTCCAGCCATTTAAAAAGAAGGACATTCTGCAACATGGGACAACATAGATGAACTTTGGGGACATTATGGTGAATAAATAAGCTGGGCACAGAATGACAAATATTGCATGATTCCACTTATGTGAAGTATCTAAAAGAGTCAAATGGTGGTTACCAGGGACAGGCGTGAAGTCTCACTCAAGAAAGATGAATAACTTTAGAGATCTTCTGTACAACATTGTAGCTACAGACAAAAGTAATGTATTATACACTTGAACATTTGTTCAAAATATAGATCTCATGTTGTGTTTTTACCACAATAAAATAAAAAAATAAAATAAATTGGTATAGGACACTCTGAATTAATTAATGCTGTTTCCACTACCCAATGAAAAGGATACACAAATTAAAATTACATGCAGTTATAAAAAAAAAATAAATATGTGTTCAGAAATGAGCAATGGGTGAAAGTTGTCAGACTGTAGATAATGTAACATCTTTCTTTTTCTGACTCATTAGAGAACCTTGGATTTTTAAACCAGTTTTGTTGAATCAACCATAAAGTACCATTCACTGAGCTCTGAAGAAGCATAGAGCAAATGCAGAGAATTAAGACTATGCCTGAGACAGTGTATATTACCTGACATATGAAAATGGAGCTCTTAAAAACATTAGTATTTTTATTTTACAAGATAGCACAGATCATTGGCTGCTCAAATTCTATTTGGAACTCTCAATGTCACATCTTTTGTGTATCCAAAAATGTAAGTTTCAAATTCTTAATGTCATCTCCTCCCATCCCATGAACAATCTGATTAACTAATTCTGCAATAATTAATTCATTAATTAACCAGAAAGCCATTAAATGCATATTACATACCAGGTTCTTTTCTATGCTCTGATCATGTGTTAGGTGTTGTGTTCTAGGGACAAAATGATGATAAGTACCTGGCTTTCTGACTTAAGTGGGTCAGACAAAGCTTTAATTGTATAAGCTCCGTAACTGTGGCAGGCAGTCCCCTGACAAAGTTGTGCCTAGGTGCTAAGATAGAAGAGAAGAGTGGTAACTAATCTCCCTGGGAGTGGGGAGAACATGTCAGGAAAAGCTTCTGTTCTGTTTCATGAAGTTTTTCTTTAATGGAGATTACCTGACATGGATAATCAGATTATCCATGTTTGAACAGTGAATTTCACAGGGCAAGAGCAAGGGCCCTTTTCATTGAGTCCTCTGACCTGACAATTTAATGAGGCTGTGAGGGCGTTAGGCATGCCTTTAGGGACTCAGCCTTGTTTCTCTGCAACACATCACCAACCCCTATCTCCCCCAGTTCCCCAGTCTTCAATGCCTGGAATACAGAGAATTGGTTACAGCAGGCAGAGAGGTAATTTAATTAGGTGATCTCTGCAATGCTAGGGAAAAAACCACACACACACAAGTAGGAACCAATGGAGTCAAAGAAATTTCAGCTCAAGAGGCAATCAGAGGAAGGGAGAGAGATGAGTTCTGATGACAGCAAGGTTTCATCTTGGGTCACTTGATGATGGCGAATAGTCTTAACAGTTAGGGAATCATAAGAGAAGGAAGAGGAGAAAGTTCTAATAGAATATTATCCTATTTTAATAGGATATATTTTAAAATAAGAACTACCTTTCTTTACTGACTGTAAGTAGCAGTTTGCCTTTTGCCCAATGTTTTCACAATTTTTTTCAGTTTCCAAACAAAATGGATACTGTCAAACATGTTTTAGTACTATTTAAACACACTTGGTACAGAGTAAATTTAAACATTGATTAGAAAGGCAGTGCAATTCCAGTCTATGCACAGCTCCAGGCAAGCTCTGTCAATTGTTAGCTAATGATTTCCAACAATTTATCAATCATTTTTCTGTGTTGCTATAGACACGTGCTGAAAAAGTGACAGATTAAAAGTGTGGTGGCTGCCTACCAGTATTTAGCATGCTCTCCTTGACCACCTTGGTGGGATGGGCCTCCTTGAGATAGTCTTTTTACCATCCTGTGTTGGGTACTCACAATACACCTGTCACATTAGCATACAGTGCAGAGATCAGGTGTGGAAAAACAATTCCAGTTTGGAATGCATGGTAAAATGTCTGAACTCTGGGCTCTTAAAACAATTATAAATGTCACTATGCTCACTCTGTGTTGTGACAGAAATTATGCCGGCTAACATGATTCTGGATAGCTATTCTGACCTAATATATAGAAATAAAAAATTACCTATAGCTATTAAATGGAAGCATCAGCATAAGAATTTAGATAATCACAGTTTGTATGAAAATGGGTGCTTCCAAAGCTTTCAGAAGCTTTGCTCTATGATGCAGCCAATATCTTCCTCAAAATTTTGTTTATACATTTCATTGTTCTGGAAGCACACTACTTTATCTCTGTTAGTACAAAGTTAAATTGCAGGCTGTTTCTCAATTTGATGTTAGTGACTTCATTTTCAACACATGCTTATCAAGGGTCTGCGTTGTGTTCAGCACTATTTTAGGCAACTAAGAGATAAAGCATAAACTATAAACCTAAATTTCTGACCTCATAGGGCTTTCATTTATTTTGGTGTATGCGGATGGTGAGATAGAAGAGTTACTATAACAACACATTTTTATATCACTAAGTATTGTAAAAAATACTAAATATGAAATTTAGAATAGGAAATGCCTGGGGAAGTGGAGGTTGCTTCAGTTACAGCATCAGGAAAGATCTCTGAGTTGATGTAAGGATCGAAGATCGAAATGAATACAGCAACATAGTCAGACTAACATTGGGGAAGCAGAGGACTCTAGGCAGTAGGTAGAACATGTGCAAAAACCTGAGACATGATAGAAAATGATGTGTCCAAGAGACAGAAAAGAAGCCTGTATGGCTAGAATATATTAAGTGAGAGAGAAAGAGGAGGAGATGAGGTTAGCAAGAGATTAAGCCTCTACTAAGACCCTTGCAATAGGGAGGTAGTGGTGGCTGGTGTGATTTAACATATGCATTAAACATTGCTCTAGCTGCAGTGTGGAGCACGGAATTTGGGAGACAAAAAAAAAAAAAAAAAAAAAAAAAAAGAAACAGGAAAATAATTAGGAGCTTGTGTGATAGCGTAAGCAAGAGCTGACTGAAGCTTTAGCAGTTGGAGGTGGTTGGGTTGGGCTATGCATTGATAGCTGGGTCTGTAGTACTTGCTGAATGACTGAATGAAATATATGCAAAAAGGAAAAAATTAAAGATGACAGTGTTGGATTTTTGGTTTGAACTTCCTGGGTGGTGGTGCCATTTACCGAGTTGGGGAAACACTGGGAAAATAACAAGTTTAGGGGGTAAAACACAAGAACTTATCTGAAGACATATTAAATTTGAGGTAGATTTTTAGGTATCCAAATAGAGGCATTTTTTGTGACTCTATTTTTTGTGACTCTATATAAATGTGACTACAATTGTGTAGTCACAATTGTATGTCTGTAGCTCATGACAGTGTTAGGATTGGAGATGCTGATTTGGAAGTCATGAATAATGGAGGCAACAGGTCAGTAGATTGACTATTTCTATAGGATCAAAAGAGAGTTAGGTTGAGAGGACCAGAGTAGGAGAGGCGGATGGTGGAAGGAATATTCAGACAGTAGGGCAATTGAGAATTTGTGATTGTTATTGGTGAAAATGATGCCTAAGTTAGGAGCATGGGAGGGAGGTGCTGAGGTGGAGGGTGGAGGATATGTTAGGGAATTGCTATTGATCCTTCCAGGGGATGTTACAGTCACTCAGAATAATGGCAGGAAAAGAGGTGGATATGAAGACGGGGCTAGGATTCTATAGCCACCATGATTGAGGAGCAGGGACCTGGGTGTTGATTGATAGCAGCAACCAGGAAGGATGGGAGGCACCAAATGTGATGACTTACACTTTAAAGGGTCTAGAAGAAAGAAGGATAATTGGCTTGAGAGCAGCAAAGTGGACTAAGCAGGACGTAACCCACCTCTACTCCCAAGATACAGGCCAAGGGAAGATAGAGGAGGAAATGCCGCAATCTTAGGAGAGTTGCTAGGAAAGCAGTGTTTTCAGGGGAAATCCTGGTTCCCATTAGAGCATCAGAATCCTACAGGGAACTTGTTAAAACACATATTGCTGGGCCCCATCCCAGAGTTTACGATTTGGTAGACCTGGGGTAGGCCTAAGAATTTGCATTTCTAACAAGTTCCCAGGTGATGCTGATTCTGCTCTTCCACAGACTATACTCTTAGAAATCAGTGCCTTAGAGCCAGAAGTTTCAGAGAAAAGATTGAGGGCATGGGGAGATTGCTGTAACAGAATGAATGCTAGAGGGCAGTCTGGAAGTTTTGGAAGAACAAGGAGGGATGCGACAATGAAATAAAATGATGGGCTTGGCTGTCGAATGGTGCCTAAAGAAACCAGAGAAGTGAGGTCTCCTGGGATCAGTCCTCATTGTCTCCGGAAAGAAAGTAATCAGCGGAAACTTTCTGGTTCAGTCACTAGGCAGCTCTTTACTTCTATCACTCGGTATGGTGTAGGCCTGGAGGAAGGCCAAGGGGCTCTGCAGGGCAGCTCTCCATCCAGAGCAGTTCCATGAGTGTGGAGGCTGTGGAGGGGCAGCTTACTAGGAATGGGAGATGTGACCTTCAAGCCACCGCTCTCTCTCCTGCAAAAAGAGGCCGACTCAGCAGTAGGGCAAGCCTGGAGGATGAGGACTGGGCCTGTGAGGACATGTGGCTTCAGGTACTGGGTCGCTTGGAGCTTGGGTGATTTTAAAACAAGTTACGTCAAAAGATACTGAGCTCCTCTTTTGCATAATTAATAGTGGTGGGCACTATTGTGTGGCAGGATAGGTTTTTGTTCATTAGTATCTCAAAATTTCAGAGGAACAAGGACGAGAGGAGCTTGTTTAATTGCGACTCTATTGCCAATCACTTGAAGTTATTATTTTCAGGCACAACTGCATTCAGATGCTCAAACTCTGTCATCTGGTCTCCTTCCCATGAAGTCTCTCTCTTTCTCAATGATTTCGACTGTGTTGGCTTCATTTCCAGAAAGGATGTCTTTTTCTGGTGGCAACAACAGTCCCAAGCTCACATCTCACCACTCAGAAAACCCAGTGGAAAAAAGCCTTCTCTTTCCCAATAGTCCCACGTAATTTGGGATGATGCACCAAACCTTGAACCAATCACTGTAGCCAGAGACATGGGTGCTCTGATTTGACCTGGTTTATGTCAGTTACGTGCCCTGGAAAAGGAGGGGAAACCTAAATGTTGTTTATCAGCTGTACCTGAACCACAGAGGAAACGACTTCCTAAGCAGAGGAATTTAGTTTCCTAAAAGAAATTTTTATGTTATAATAAAAAAAGGTAGCAACAATAATGTTTATTAAAAAATAATATTCATAAGTCATGGTGTTAAGTGCTAAATAATATGCATTATTTTATTTAATTTTCACAAAGCCTGATGAGGACCATACTATTATTATTCCTGCTTTACCCAGGCACTGAGAGTTTAAGTCACTCCATGGCTGCATGGCTTTTGAGTGGCAGAGTAGGACCTGGAGGGAAACCTGAGCGTGGAGCAAGAACAAAGTGCCACCTGGGACAGGGGTGTGGAAAGAAGCTCTGATCCAGGGGCTGACAAGAGCCATCTTGAGGTCTAAGAAAGAAGTGGGGTCAACAGGTGAGGCAGGAGAGAGGGAAGCAGTACCAGAAAGGGAGGCCTTCTAGGGTGGGAAGAGTGTCAAAAACAAAGCACTCTCAGACCTAGGAAATTTCAAATAAGTGACAATGGACTTAATGAGGCTTTACTGTGCTAAGCTGTTGCTGTCACGATCACTTACTCCCTCCACAAACAAGTTAAAGCTGAGCTGGCACAAATGTTGAAGGAGAGAGAATTTGAGTCATGTGCCTTATGGGTAGCTCATTGTCATGTTTGTGGAGCAATCATACATTTCCCATCTGCTTTCCGATTTCCCTTTGTGAATCTGGCTTGTTTTGTTTACAGATCCACCCTCTTTCCCCCATAGGGTGGAGTTGTGCATAATTATGCAGAACTTGAGTAGAAAACATGTGATTATGATTCCAACTTCAGCCGTAAGAATGTTCCTTTTGTTATCTCACACAACACTTTTAAGTAAGATTGTGGATGGATACGTTTACAGGGAACTTTCTGCAGTTGGTTAGCTTGCAGGAAACATGCGCCATTTCCTTTGCTTGTGTCCAGATGGAAACTCTTTTTGTGAATGAACCACCAGGTTCACAGCGTGTTGGGAGCCGATTAGGCTGCTGTGATGGATTTCTAGCTGCCCTTGAGAGGAGCCCCTCCTCTCCTCTGAGTAGGTTTCTCTCTCCTTATTTGCCTTCAATTGATCATAACAGCTGCAATAAAACTCACTTCACCTTAATAAAAATGAACCAGAGAGACTCATTCTATATATTCCAACGTCACTTGCACAAGTGCTGATTATTGATCTGAAAACAGGCTATGCCTCAGCCTGGTAATGCTTAGCTTCATTTTCCCCCTTCAACTTTCAGTAACAGCCACCGTTGCCTGCAATGGAATTGCTCTAGCAGAACGATATGGTAGAGGACAGGCCAGAAAATCTCTCCTGGGTCAACAATTCATCATAATGAAAATTGCAGAGGCCCAAGTATGTTCACTGAACAGTTAACAACTCATCCTTTTCTCCCCAATGTATCCTATGCATCAGGCTTGCTGACTCTCATGGCTAAATTCAATTTCTTCAGTATAGCTGATAATTACGGTATTGAACAATTGTTTTTGCATAACCATATAACCACACAGCCAAAGCTGATCTGGCTGTCATTCCTGTGCAAAAAAAAATGGCAGTGGTTGCAACTGAATGTTATGTACCCCTAAAGAACTGTTAAGGAAGGCGAAACTCAAAAACATCTAATTCCCCTTTCCAGGTGAGCAGTTTTGCCAGCTCTTCATTTTCACAAGTGAGAAGAAGATATCTTGGAAATGACATTAAAATGACACCAGGACCATGACTACTTTTACTTCCATTTCACAATGCTCATCCTCTCCAAACCTCAAAGTTTATGGGTTGATGAGGTCATTTGGCCAAGGTCACAGACCTCAGGGCGGCTCTGGGATAGGGACATCAAGCTGTTTATCCAGCCTCTTATTTTACTGTGAACAATAAACCCCGTAATATTCCATTCTATTCAATAATGATTTATTGAGTGCCTGCATGTCTCAAGCCCTCTGCTAGGAGCTGCAGGTTTGTGTGATTTGTATATGCCTTGCTTCCATTTGTGTTTGACAGTGCCATGGGGATGTTTCCTGGGGTAGGCATTTCACTGTCAGCTAGATTTCTGCTCGACTCCATGACTGTCATTGTGCATGACTGTGTCATCTACGCTCTCACACAAACCATAGACTGAGGGGAGCAATTTCACAGTTGAAATTCTAGGTGCCATAACCTTCCAGTACGGGAGGTGTTACAGAGACAATAGGGAGGTGGGCTGACCCTCACTCTACACTGTTGGGCAGACTTATCAGAAATACTGAAGAGTAAATCTGACCTGGTGATCCCATGCAAATTCATAGTAATTGAAGAACACGTAGAAATGATAGACATTATACAGCAGAATAAAAAGGTAAAAAATTATTCATAATCATCAAGAAATAACCAGTTATTTTTTTTGCTACCTTAATATTTACTTTGTACATACACATATGCGACACACACGCACACACACACAGGCATGTAACACAAATACACTAGCAAAAATGGAGATGTACTATTTTATAGCCTATATTTTTCTAGTTAAAAATATACTGTAAATATGTATAAATCTAATCCACGTGTATTCATTAAGCACCCTTTATGTGTCAGGTGCCATTCTGAGCATGGCAATTTGTGAACAAAAGACAAATTCCATGGAGGCATTGATTTCATGGAGGCAGTGATTCTTTTGGGTGTGTAGAGAGAATAGAAAATAAACAAATGAACAAGAAAATATGATGAAAACAACAAGTTGATGTGATAGAGCTTCAGAGACACTCTTGTTTGCATGGGCAGGGGGGCCCCTTCAGAAAGTGACATTAAACAGTGGCTGAATAACAAACTGAACTGGCCATGGAAAGATCTCAGGAAGAGCATTCCTGACAGAGAAAATGAAACCAGCTTATGCAAAGGCTTAAGGAGGAAACCAGGCTGCTGGATTGTAGGAGCAGGGAGAGGCCTTCCAGTTTAACAGGGAAGAGAAGTATAAGATGGGGATGGAGAGGGAGGCAAAGGACTAGCTGTTCATATAAAGCTTTTTTCTGTGTGTGATCAAAGTCATTGGAGGGTTTTAAAGAGGAGAATAACAAGAATGGATTTGTATTAAAAAAAGAAAAAAGGAAAAACTCTAACTGCTGCATGAAAATGTGAGAATGGAATTGCAGAGTGTAACTAGGAATGCCCCTGAAGAGTTCATTAAAGTTCTTGAGAAAGATGATAATAGCTTGAACCAGGGAGTTGAGGCCATTACTCTAGGAATAGTTTATTCATATCATCTAGAAATATTAACTTATTCCAAAGGTAACGAATGTATAGGCAGAATCTAGCAATAGATTCTGGGGAAGAAGAAAACCCATATGAAACTTTGGATAGTTTAATCAGGAAAGAAAAAAACTCTATTAGCTGCAAGGAAAGATTAAAAAAAACAGCATGAGCAGAAAACAAGGAAGAGGGGGAAAAAGTCATGAGAATAAATAAGAAAAATAGAAGTCAAGTGGTTGTGGTGAGTGGTAAGACCATTAAAAATGTTTACTGACTGGCACCTCTGACAAAATCAGCTACCTCCTCCAGTATTCTGTCATTAGCAGAAATTAGCTAATTGTTAAGAATCTGTAAAAAAAAAGGATGAAATCCAGTGAGTATTCATAGCTGTAAATGCTATATTGTCTGAACTGTGGTAGAATCTTATTAAAATATGAAAATAAGCAGCACAGGGTCTCAGGCTGGAACAGTTATACAGAGTAACAAGATGTCATTTCAAAATCACTTTCCTGATAATTACACATAAAGGGCTTGGTCTAGACTCTCATGCAGTTAACTCTCAATTGAAGCCAGTTATAAGTAGAGAACCTGACTTTCATGCCTTCTTACAGTTTATTTTCACACCCTTTCTTCTAATCACTCTCTTTATCTGTCCTCATATGTTGTTGGCTAGTATTCCTCTCCACAGTGAGGCACGAGAGAAAGAGAGAGAGAGAGAGAGAGATTTAGAATGTAAGTGACTGCTTTTTTACTGAGACAAATGTCTTCTAAGTGGGGCATGTGTGGAAATCTTGTTTTGCTGAAATATTTAGATAGTAGTCGGGAAAGTCTTATATTCATGGAATAATTGCTTGATATAAGAGAGAGCAGAAGTTATGGAAAGAGAAACATGGTTTGAATCCTGGGTCTGTCATCTGTTGTGTGTCCTTGTGAATGTCTGCACTCTTTCTCAGGGCCTCAGTTTTGTCATCTGCAAAATGGAGGTGAGATTACCTATCTTGCAGGGTGTTGTGAAAGACAGACATGGGCATTGCCAAAAGCACCTCACACCCAACATTCTTTTCCTTCTCTTCATTGCTTTGTATTCATTGGTCTATACAACCGGTGTAATACTCCTTCTCTGAAGCCTATTTCTGTGTGGACACATTTACATTATGTACAGACTAAAACACTTTGAAGAGTCACTCTCAGTTGTTGCTTATCCTACTGTCCACTAAATCCTGCTGCCACTCTTTGGTGGATAAAGCTTTGAGATTTCAAGCTGTCAACTCATTGCGCCCCACTTTGGATCTGTCAATCTGGTTAAGGGCCATGTAGTATGTAAATAATGACACCACTTAAAATATTTTTAATCCTCCATCTTGATGTATACTTTTGTGTTTCACATTTGTCCTTCGAGGAAGGAGAAGGAAACTAATAGCTCCTCCAGGTGACAGGTAATTACACACCAAGAGCTATGTTAGCACCAAGTACTATGCTGAGATGTCTTGCTAAAGAACAGGGGTATTTAAAAATCTCACCCCTCTTCCTGATGGTGCTAAGAGAAGGTAGGTGCACTTTTAATTACAACTAAACACTGAATCATCAGGGAAGCAGAAATCTGTGGCTGACTCAGTCAGTTTCAGGATTGCCCAGAAGTGGAGTCTGGAGGAGAAGTCTTGACCTCAGCACCAGATTGCTGCAAGCCTTTGGTTAATTTCCAGAAGGTGATTCGAAAAGTTTTACAATCTTTTCTTTTGATGGAGGGTAGAATTTGGATTTCCTTACTTTATTACTTTTAGTGATGTCATTTCTCTAACTGGTGTTTCTCTTGCTCAAGGATTATATTTTCTGGATTCTTTGTGTGCACCCTAATTTTTTAATAGAGCTAGCCATTTTGAAATGTGTAATAGGCACTGGATTTTGCTGTATTTCTTTAAATATTGTGGGGTTTTGTTTGGGAAATAGTTAAATTACTTGGAATAAGTTTGATTTTTTTCAAGGCTTACTTTTATGCTTTGTGAAGGGAGCTCTAGAGCAGTCTTTAACAGGAGCCGATTTGGCTCTACTGTGAGTGTAACACCCTGCTGAGGACTCCAGCCACTGCCCTGTGGATTAGAGACGTTTCCACTTTGACTGGCTGGAGCATTCCCAATCGTATGTGATCTCTTGTGATTATTCCATCTACTCCTTTCCAGTGCTGCTTCTCCAGATTTGAAAAATTTCTTATCATGCATGTGCACATTAGTACTCAGAATGAGATTTGAGGAACCTCCCTGCAGACCTCTAGAGCTGTGTTTTTGTGCAACTCTCTCATCTCTAGTATTTTGCCCCACAAATTCTTGCCATTTAGCATCTCTAGATTATGAAATACATCTCCTCAACTTAGAAAAACTGCTGAGATATTTGGCTTCTGTCTCCCTGCACTGAGGCCTGGAAAGTCACCCCAAGAAGTAAACTGGGAAAATTATAGAACTCATCTTTTTCTTTTTCTTTTTTTAACTTTCAGGCAGCACTATCCTGTACTGTCAGTTTTCCATGGCTGAAAACTAATGTTTCATCTATTTAGCATGTTTTTCCAGTTGTTATTCCAGTCCCTGATACTCTGTCACGGCCAGAAACAGAAGCCTTCACACTTTAGGTGACATAGATATAGATAGCTCTTAGTTTTGTTGGTCCTTTGGTCAACATTTTTTCTGTTGTCCCATGCGTTCCTTCTGCTTGGATTTATTTTTATTTAGTGGAAATATATTCTGGTAGACGTAGCTCTTCAGTGATATGCTTTCCAAATCTTTGCATGTCTAAAACTATCCCATCTTTCCTTCTTTTGCTGGCTTGGCAAACAAATGTATGTTTAAAACAGATACACTTTAAAGACATTGCTCTATTGTTTTCCAGAATTTAATGTTTCATATAATATTTCTAATAGCAATTTCTTGAGAGTCTGTTTTTACCTCTTCAGAAGCATTTAGAATTTTTTGTTTTTCTTGGAATTCAGAAATGCATATGTTTCACTAACCAAAACTCATTTGCTTTGATGGGAAGAGGATGCAGGAAGATATTTTTAAAATCAAGCATTATGGAAAAAAACTGTGAAAAACAGTTTTCCCCCCACAGATATTTATGAACTCCTTGTCACACACAGGCTCCCTCTGATGCCTCAGGCCTGCTTTTGTCCCCAGTATTCCTGCTCATGTCCTCCTCATTACTTTGAACTTCCTCATCCAGTCTGACAATGGTTTTTCCCTACTTTTGTAGACTATTGAGCCCTATGAACCAGGCCTATATTCCTTGTTTAGTTAGCAATCATTTGTGCTCTGCAGAGAAACATAAGCTGAAAGTTTTATTTTCCTTAATAGAGAATTAAAGAGTTGTCAGAGAGTTGTCTACTATCACTTACAGGGTTTCACAATTAGGTATACTAATGTTCTAAATTTGGATACCAACTTTACAGCTAGGTCTGAAAGAAAAATCTATTGACTAGAAACCTAAGATCCAATATGACAATGACATATACTAACTGGTAAATGCTATGGCCTATAAAAATTAATTTGAGCTTTAAATAGGCACAAAAGCATATTGGAGGGTCATCATGTATCAAATGGGACATTACAATGCCCATTTTCATTTTGTGAATGTTCTCAAATTATGTAATGCCATCAAAATTGAAACCATTCTATGGAAGGCCACAGCTGTTGATTAAAAGCAGTTAAAACAGCAATGCCTTTGTGTGTACATTTTTTAATCTAGTATGTCTTCTGTTATATGGCATAAGGAATGACTATTCCTTTCCCAAATATTTAACAGAAAAGAGAAAAAAGATAGAAAATAACTCAGTACAGATGATTTTTGTAAGAATATGGTTTCCTGAAATGCAAGTGTCAACATCATTTTATTGCAGCACATTCCCACAAACGTTTGATCCAACATATGAGGTGAGAAGAAATAAGCCATCTTCTCTTGAGATTTTAGTATTGTTTAAAATGAAGCATTCATTTAAACATGTTAAACAATGATATTTGTTGGTGTCCCTTTCTATGGCTGCAGCACAAAGTATTTTCAATGCCGTGTGTCTTGAGCACTAGAAAGAGCCTATGAAGGGCTCTGTTTCTTTAAGGGCTCTGAGTAAGTTGCAGAGTTTAACTGTACACCCTAGAAGGGGAGAAAATGCAAAAGGTAATTGGAAGAATAAAGTAGAAAACAGAAGAAGATACATTTAGGAATTAACCTTAGAAAACTGGGTAAAATTGCCTCCAAATTTCTGGTATCAGTTTTGCCTTCTCTGAGCTTTCACTAGCTGTGTGTGTTGGGGTGTTTTGAGTAGACCCAGGGAACTGTGGGCAATGTCCCCAGAATACTGGTGCAGAAGGCTGCCTGTGGAATGAAGCCAAAGCCTAGGCTTAGTCAATGCACCATTGCCCTGATGTCCAGGGCTCTTTTGCTTCAAAATGAGAAAGGCAGAAAATGACGATTGCTAGGGTGCTATCTTCAAACAGCCCTGCCCATGTTGAAAGACTGGTAGGCAAGTAGGATTCCTTTGAAAAGAAATGTTTTTCAACAGGACATGCTAAAGGTGGTGTAGAGAGAAGGCAAAGGTCCAAGATTTTTATGGAAAAAAATCAGCATGTTATATATGCTGAAGAAAGTCCACTTGGGAATGAAGATCTTAAAAAACATTTTTAAGAAATGATTGAGATTCACTTAGGCAAGGTAGGAATCCCGCGCAACATTGATTCCTCATAGCAAATGCTCTTTAGCGCCAGTATGAGCTCCTGCCACAGAAGAACCAGTGCCTGGTGGAGATAGGGGCTTGCAGGGTCTCAGTTGTGCCAAATCCAAACTGTTGTGCTATCAACCAATCTAATTGCTCAAGAAATTTGGGAACTTTGGACAAGCCAGATTCAAGATGTTTTAATTTTCAAAAGAGAGAAAACAGAGTCAAGAATTTCTATCTTGGGAAAAATAATTTAGGACAGCAGAAATGATTAATCTTACAAATGCCAGCTGGTTCTATTGAAACATGTTGTACATTGCCGGTGACAACAATGAACTAGTATGATCTTCTCGAAAGCGATACGGCAACACAAAGCAAGAACTGGAGGGTGGGTGAAGTCCTTCACCCAGGAATCTCACCCTGAGAATATATCCTAAGCAAATAATTTCCCAAAAGCAAAAAAATCTACATGCAAGACAATATTCATTGTCTCAGCTTTTCATAACAACTGCAAAAAGTTCTCTGAGAAACAACACATGCATGAAACAGTTGTGAAATTGTTTAGTAAATTACAGAAATTAAGTCTAGGAAATATTATTTGGCCACTAAAATTGTAATTATAAAGACCATAAAAAATAAGAAAAAAATGTTCACACTAAGATGTCAAAAGAAAGCAGTGGAATTAAAATGCTATGACCTTATGACTGCGTCTGTTGAAAATAACCTATGTGGAAAGAAAATTTGCAGAGATGAATATAGCTACGTTAATTTGGAGGACTTGTGAGTGATTTTCTTTTCTTCTTCAAAATTGTGGCTAATAAATTATAAATATATTTTTAATGAAATTCAATGGAAACAGAACTGGTTAAGGGAAATATTAGGTTAGATTTTGGCCATTAAAATGGCAAAAGCCACAATTACTTTTGCACAAGCCTAATAACAAAGGTAAATAATAGGGCAAAGGGGATATGTGGAAATCTATCTGATGCCTGTGGAGATTTTGTTGTTTTAGTTTAGTGAGGGCAAATCACTGTACATTTGTGTAATATAAACTATTGTCTTATAACAAAAATGGTTACCGGGGTTATGTGAGTCCAGTGGATCTGTTCTAAGCCTTAGCATTAAGTGTAGTGTTTTCTTCATGTCACCCTCAGTTATAGAGATGGAGTGTAAGCAGAACTGACAACATCACAAGCTTATTGAACAGAACAGATTTGCTGATTCCTGACCCCCATCCCGTTGACTACCACCCACGTCCACTGCCACCAAAACTTATTACCATGTGTTTAATTTATACAACTGAATATGTAATACTTATGTATCCTTGTATCTGTATGCATGTTGGTGTGTGTATGCTTTTACCATTCAAAAAGTATGGACCCATATACATACAGAAAAATGTCTGAAATATATAAGCACAGTTTAACCAATAATTATAACATGCACCGTTGTATAAAGGCCATCTAGACTGGAGGCTGGAGTATTGCCAGTACCTTAGAAGCTTTCAATCACCACTCCTTCTCTCACCTATTAGTAGTAGCCACGATCAGGAAGCACTACCCTGCTTTTGGGGGGGATAATTATTCCCTTGCTTTGTTTGCTTTTTCCTCATTGGTTTTAGATGTACAGAACTGTATTAATCATAATTCTTGGTTCATGGCACTCAGTCATAATTGGCCTATGCATAGCCCTTTATTTATTTTCATTTCATTTCATAACATGATGAACTAATGAATTTATCACCTAACCAAAGAACTAGGCCATTACCGATAAATTGTAACTTCTTATTTGCTCCTCAACTATACCATTCCGCTGCCTCCCCTGCAGACATACCCAGGATCCTTATTGTATATTGTTCTTTCCTTCCTCTTTTTAGAAAGTTACCAACTGCATATATATCTTCAGACAATATGTGTTTAATTTGGTCTGGTTTTGAATTTACATGGATAAAATTATACCATATAGATTACTTGGCAACATGATTCCTTAAATTCCCTAAAATTATTAAATATGTTCATAAGATGTATCCTTGTTGATGGGCATATCTATAGTTTATTTTCACCTATAAGTAGTATATGATTATATATGAAATATGCAATAATGCATTTATTTTATTTCATGTTGATTGGCCTTTGTGTTACCAGTTTTTAGAATTATGAACAATGTTGTTATGAGCAATTTGAGACATGTCTCTGGATGTACACTGTGCAGGAGTTTCTCTAGGTTATATTCTGAAGGTACACCACATGTACACTCTGGCAGGGTTTTGAAATCAAATTTCAATCAAATTGAGACCAAACATAAATGCTGTCGTAATAGAATAAATTCTGTTATACAAGAAGAACATCTGAACTTTTGTAAATCACAGTTTAATGATTAAAATATGTGGTGATTAAATTTTAAACATTTGAAATGGCATACTAATTTTCCAGTGCTGTTGACTACTCTCGTTCTGTCAGTGAGGCTATGAGTACCATATTGCAATTTTGCAATAGATACTTTGAATCAGGGTCAGAGGAGAAGTAAAGTATTACTCTTTCAGTATGGAATTCTCTGATAAGAATGTTGGCACAAATCATTGGTGTGTTTTTCTTCTTTCTAGCAATAGTGGGCTATTATAAAGATACAACTTTACTTCAATTCATAGACTTGAAAATTTGGTTTATGGTGACGATGTAATTCCATTGAAACAAATGGAAGATTTGGATATTGCTTGAAGATTATGTCTCACTGTTTTCAAAAGTAAACTAAAGGCTAACGTACTCACTTATATTTTAAATTTTAATTTTTTGGTTTTAATTTTCCTGTGCCTTCAAGCTGATAAAATTTTCCTTAAGCCTTGGATTTAGAAATGAGACTGCAACAATATGATTGGCTTTCAAGATTTACAAAAGAAAAGAAGTTATATGGAAATTTTTACCTGCATCTCAGCATTCACTGCATATCCAATAATTTCAGATTTTTCATTGGAATAGAATAATGAAAAAAAATTTTCAGCAGGTGTCAGGTAAGAAATACTTGCATTCCCAAGGCATACAAGTTTGGGTGCTTCTGCAGCAGTTTCCAACAAATACATTATTTCATTGTGTGCTGGCACATCCTGCTTTATTGATATTGTTTACCACACTGTATGGTATTAAACTGTCTGTTGTTATTTCTTCCATTACCATGTATTAGCTGCTTTTCTGATATTTAAAAACACATCTTGTGTTAGTACAATGTAAGGCTGTTCCAAAACCTCTTGTGTGCTATGGAGACTGACTTTGGTGAGAGAATTCTAGAAGTAGTTTAATATCATTCTGTTTATGATCAGTAATTCTGTAACATTACTGATGAAAACTGAACACACCAATGGAGGAGTGAACAAAATGTCACACGTGTGTAATTTCTAAACCACTTAGTCCTTGCTGTATGGTTTCATCATTAATGATGATTGCATCACACTCATATTCACTGATGTTTTTCCTGGAGTTAAGCAATATGATTAACAAAATTCATCCAATGGACATATATAGAACACTGCATCCAACAACTACACGGAATACATTCTCTCAAACACAAAGCAAAATCTGAACGTTTTCTGGTTCATAAAACAAATCTCTACAAATATTTAAAGATTGGAATCAGAGACATCCTCTGACCACAATAAAGTAAACCCAGGACTCAATAAATTTAAAATTTCATATTTAGTGGGGTGATGGTATATTAATTAGCTTGCTTAACTATTTCACAATGTATATATATATATCAAAACATCATATTGTATACATAAATGTAGACATTTTTATTTGTCAATTATACTTTAATAAGAAATCTAATAGTCAAAACAGATTATATATTTGGAAATTTTAAAAAATACACTTCTAAAGTAAACCCATGGATCAAAAGATAAATCACGTTGGAAATTAGAAAATATTTTGAATTGACAATTATGAAAATGCTACATGTCAAATATTATAACATTCAACAAAAATGATTTTGAGTGAAATACACTGCGTTAAAGTTAAAATGCTGACATTTAAGGAGTAGGAAAACTAAAAATGCTAATTAGCTAGTCATCTAAATTAGAATTAGAAAATAATTGCAAAATAAAGTCGAAGAACAAAAAAATAAAAAATAAATATGAGTGGAAAATAATGAATACAATTAAAATTTGTAATATACAGCATAACAAAAGACAAGATGTTCCTTGAAAAGTCTAGTATATTGACAAACCTGTGAGTGAGAGTGAAAAAGCAAAAAAAAGAAATGACACAAACTGTATTAAGAATGGAAAAAACGGACATAAATATAGAAGCTGCAGACATGAAATAAATAATAAAAATTATTAATTTAGTGGTAGTGTCATAAAAATAAATTACAAAATATAGATGAGATAGGTTATGTTCTATTAAAAGTACAAGTTACAGTGTAATATAAAATATAATAGGTAGGTAATGTTCTAGAAAAATATAATTCACCAAATATGACTTAGGAATAAATAGGAAACCTGAAGTATAAACACATTTAAAAAGTTTTGTTAGCAGCCAAAATTATTTCCACAATGCAAATTCAACAACGAGATGATTTTAGGCAATCCTCATTCAGTATTCGAGGAAATGTTACTTTCAACACAAAATATTCAAGATATATGAAGAAAAATGACTGCTCTCAAATTGACCTCACGAGACTAGCTCACTGTTGATACTAAGGATTGAAGAGAATTAATCAAGAAAAGAAAAATACAGGATGCTTATAAAATAGATGCAAAACTCTAACCAAATAGTAACAATGAATGCAGCAAAATATAAGGAAAATACATCATGGTCACTTTAGGCTTAACTGAACAATTGAAGATTGATTTAACATTATAAAAATTAATGTAATGACTCACATCAATAGATTAAAGAAAAAAACTCACATAATTATATCCAAAGATGCATTAAAATTATTTGACAAAATTTAACATCTCTTTATGATATTACTCTGAGAAACCAGGGAGGTCTCTTAACCCCTCAAGGTATTTAAACAATTTTTAAAAAACCAAGCCTCCTGTTTAAAGTGAAACATTAAAAGCTTTGCTTTTAAAATTAGCAAAAGGGAATAGGCTTCTATTTTCTCTTCTTTCAGTATTTGTTGGAGATCCCAGATAGCACAATAAGGCAGGAAAAGAAAATAAAAGGATTATAAAGAAACACAGCTGTCATTTTCAGCTATGATAATCACCATTATTAGAATTCATAGATTTTCACTGAGTCTATAATTTTTATCAGTTGTTATGACTCATCGTTATTTTCTACCACTAAGAAAAAGAGCGATGTCAATTAAATTCTGAAACTGCCTTGACAATAGTCCTGCCTACTATGTGAATTAGTGTCTTTCACTATACAGAGAGATTTGTCATTTTCCCCAGTCTTTGCAGTGATCAGAGAAGTTCTCCGGCCCTTGGTTTTATTACTCGACATAGAATGGATAATTATTTTCCACTCATTGTAGTAATAACATATCACACAGCTTTCATCTACTTGAGGACATTTTCCTTTCTTTCTATATAGCATTTAGTTATTATTTGGTAAGGAAATAATGTTTTTCAATTATTCCTCCCATAATTAATATTTACTCCGTTAGTATCTAATTTATGCTTTGTTACTCTATTTCTGTGCCTTTTGGTGTGCTAAATAACTTTTCTTTCCAAAACTTAATAATATTGTAATTATTGTAAAGACATTTTAATTGACAGTTACACTCAGCACATGCAGTACTAACTATATTCACCATTCAATTGAAATGATAGCTATGACCAAGTTCACTCATGCACTAGCAATGATGATTGCTACCTAGAAAGTAATGATTATAAATTAGATTAGAAGATTCATTTTAATTTCAGAGATGTTAAAATGTATTAAAAGGTACACAGTAGAGCTGCTGAAATATATGGCAGTCCAGCAAGTTTGCAGGATACAAGATCAATATAGAAAAAGATTGCATTTCTTTACCAGCAATAGACAGAACATCCGATTTGTTGGGTCAGAGCTGCTGATTTTCTCCCTTGCTTGGGGCAACGTAAGATGAAGTTAAGTGCATTACGAGAAAACTTTGTCTCACCTCCTGGCTCCTCTTTCACCCTGGGTGAAAAGCACTTCCATCTCACTCCACCACACACACTGGGAACCACCTCTCTCTGTCTTTTCAGAGGTTTCTTACTTTGCTTTTGTCACATCTGGGGACCATAACTCATGGCTTTGGATCTCTCCAGAACTGGACTTGGAGAATGGAATCATATCCATGTTAAATTTTCCACCTAATAGAAAGATTCAGTTTAGACTTTTCTAAACCTTTTTGAGTCCTCTGTATTTGGTATGTGTGTATTTATTTTCTTTTAGGAAACAAGGATACATGAGGGTTGAAGTCATTCAATGTTTCCATAGAATGGGGAAAATCAACATTCCATTTCTTTTTCTGTTCTACCACTTGCAATCTTCATAGATATGTATCTGAAATAAGTATTTTGTCCACACCCTGCAACTTAAAATAGTAGTTTAAAAAAATTATCACAATTCTTGCTATTAGCGCTAACTCTTAAAGGTCTAATAAAAGCTTTTGGATGTACTAAGCACATTAGAACAATGGATCTTGTGTATATTTTCTTCAATTGTGTCGGTTATCTCTGATGCCTCAAATCTAAAGAGAATTTGAACAGAAAAGATGCCCTTCTCTTGAACTACTTTATATTCAATTCTTTCAGAAAATTTCCAAGACTTGATTAGCTGATTTTATCTTGTGCTAAATAAACTCTAATGGTAATCACTTTTTGATTTACAAATCTTTTACTAATTGTCTTTGTGGTCACTGACCATTTTCTAAAATATGTCACCCCCAAAAGACCACGTGCCTAATGGACAGGTAGGAAATCTGTTTTCAGGCATGTGGATGCCTATCTTTTCATTCTTTCTCCAGTTATTTCTGCAGCCATTTTAGTCACATTCTCCCTGGGTGATTCCTTTGACTTCGTCAGGTGATGTGCCTCTTTTAGTTAATCACACAATATGGCTTTCTTATCGACCCTACCTATGCTGTGCTCTTTCTTTTTCCATGTTGGCCATTGTGTTGTAAGTAAATGAGCAAAACAAGATACACTTACTGCATTGCTTTGAAAGAAAGTGGTTGTCAAAATAACACTATCTTATTCCATATATCTTCCTGTCCCAAGTGACACAGCTGACTGCTTTAGTGACAAGAAATATTCACTCTTAGTAATGTTGCAAAGCCAATATAGCCAAGGAAGAGAAAAAGAAGTGTCATTCAGTTTTCATTATCAGCAATCAAATTATATCTAAGGTCTTAACACAAAATTTATTTTGCCAAAATGTGAAAGACAAAAATACTCTGACACTTCGATAGTTTTGGGGATGGTAGAATTTTTGGGGTGGGAAACTTTGATGGAGTTTTGGGATGATGTGTGTGTGTGTGCGCGCGCGTGTGTGTGTATGAATATTTAAAATATACATGTTAAATATTTTAAAGTCAAGTTTTTTCTTTATAGGAAAGTTATTGGGGCTAATAAACTGTAAACACGTCTAAGGTCAATTTTATAGTGATTTCTGTTGGTCTATTTTGTGGGCAGGCTAATATTGTCAAGGGGAAATGACAGGGGAAGAATTATCCGCTGGGTGTCAGTTTTTCCCTGTGAATTTTGGCAAGTTGTTTTTCCCTCTGTCTGCCCAGGCAAGTGGCAGAGGTCTTAGGTTATTTAATATTTGCTGCCTTATAAACATTTTAGCTTCTTTCGCTGTTCATAGAAGTACCCCCTTTATAACAGTGTCAAATAGAAATTAAGAGTGTGGGCTCTGGACTCAACAGTTATTAGCTATGACTTTGTGCAAGTTACTTAACCTCTGTGAGTCTCAGTTTCCTCATCCGTAAAGTGGGGATAATAAGTGTACCTACCTCATAGAGATTAAATGAGAAAATACATATAATCACATGGTACAGAGACAGGATGAGAGTAAACACTCAACAAATGTTAGCTATTATTGTCACTAACATCAGGGAAAATGAACAGGGGATGTGGCTCCGTGTCTAGTATTTATAGTATAAGGCATGCAAGTTGATCTATGCCACATCTGATACCATGAACCATGTTATGAAATAAAAAGCTTCTACTGTGCTTACAAAAAAATGCTACTCTAAAGTGTAGAAGGTTCCAAAAAGAACTGTAATAGATTCCCAAATAGAGCTGAAATGAGTTGGACAAAATTATAATACTAACCCATTGACTATAAAAGTTATTTTCAGTTTCAGAAGGAAATAAAAGTTAATGCAATGAATGGAAGTGAAATAAAATAACCTTGAAAGTGATGATTAACTGATGAATAGATGATTAGAAAACTGTTTAAAATGAAATATGACCTAAATCAAAATTTTTGGCTAACATTTGAGTACTTAAGAAATACTAGCTGTCTTAAAAAAGAACTTCTAGCTTTATATTGAAACCCCAAAGCAAGCTAATAGACAAAAAATAACTCAAGCGAATCAGGAGATACTCAACTATGTACAGTGAATGAGTTAAAATCTCTTGTTTCCCTATTCATCTTTGTTAATATATCCTCCCAAAATAATACAATCCACTCCATCATTCAGAATAGGTGAGCCCAGACCCAAGGAAATGGCATATCCAGAAATGTCAAGCAATAAAAGGAAGGCATTCACGTTATTATCATAAGCATTGCAGACTAGGGGTTAGCGATTCCATAACCCCTGATCGATGGATCCTTCATTTGAGGAAAAAGCCCCACAAATTTAACAGATAAAAGATAAATCAGAGCTCTTGAAAAAACCATTAAGTCTTAAGTGTTAATTTCCTTAGTGAAATTGTCACTCTATCACCTTATTATATATGAATCATGACATTAAAGTGAGAAAGCACTGCTCAGAGACATTGAGGGCTCAGCTTTATGTCTTCCAGTCTAGGTCAGGTTCTTAAACTTCTAGTAAAAGGTAACAATTTCTAAGAGCCTACTTCTAGAAAGTCTAAAAATGGGAAGAAGGGACTTTGGGGAGGGCAGGTGGATATTTGAACAAATGAAAAATGAAGACAAATTTCACAGGGATCTCACTGACTTTTAGAAATACTTTGAACAACAGCCATGGCCACTGGGGTGCTGTAATGACATGCCCCATTATAAAATGTAACACTAAGTAAACGTAGGAGTGGAAATTTAACAATTGAACATTTAATGGCTGCAATTATGGCAAAAGAATAATGAACCTATTAGATAGGAGAACTGGCAATTACTCTACAGCTTATTGGAATACAGCTGTGAAAAAGTAATACAGCAGCATACTTAAGAATGGTTATTAAAAAGGGGTAATGCATTCTGTTTACACTGACAGAAGCAATTTTTCTTCTGAAATGAAATGGTGCTTTTTGGCTATCAGACATATGAACTCAGATATGATGAATCCTACTATTTAAAGGTAATACATTTTCAGATATGCTTCTCTAGCTGTAAATGATGTCTCCACTAAGACCATAAGGGTGAGGATTTTTTTGGTGGAAAAAATAAAAGAAGATGTCAAGATGGACTTAGAAACACTAAATAAATCACCTGGAGATAAGTGGGCTAAATTTTAAATGATCCAAATAGCTGCGATAAATGAAATAGCTACGGTTCAAAGATGAAGGTTGTCAAGAAAAGGTGTTCAGAACAATTACGTGATATATGAAATCATCATTTTAGTGTCTGGGAGTGATGGATATGTCCCATTAAATTTTCAAATGTATACACTTCTAAGTACAATTTGTATGGCCCTCTCCATTTTCAGATATATCCTTTCAAACGTAGTTATCAGAACCCTGGGAGCCAGCCAAACACCAGACTGGCTGAAAACAATAATCTAGACAAAGGGTCAGGCACTGGAGAACAGTTGAAGTGTAAGAAAAAGTGTCCCACCAAAGTGGATTTGACAGAATGGAGAGATAGCTTAGCTCCTCAAGGCCTCGGCACCTGCCTGGAGATTGGTTTTGGAGGGGAAGATGCATTCTTGCAACAAGATGTCTTTTCTGGCTATTTTTAAGGTAGGTTGGAGGACTATAAAATAGGCCTATAAACTATATAGAATGCTGGAAATTCAGAGATCTTTGGAGAAGTCCTCTGTCAATCCCTCTGCCTCTGGCAGGACCATATTCAAGCCGTCCAGAATAGAGGGAAAAATTCCTCCATTTTGAGTCTCTCACCAAAGACGACTCAGTGTTTATGGTAGAGACAATAATTATGTACCTTCTTCTCTGTGGGAAAAGTCTACCCAAAACTCAAGCTCAGATCCCTTTTTCTATCACTGTCCTACAGTTTTAGAAGACATGATTAAAGCATGGTAACCAGGACTTAAACCTCAGCTTGCCTGGAAAGGCCTGGTAAGATGGGTACAGATGCCCTACCCACTCCCGTCTGCATTTTGCAGCAAACCACTCACCTTCCCAGAGCTTTCAGCTAGCTGTTCTTAGTACCCACTGGATATCAAGCTTATGTGGGATGGCACTTTCCTTGTTTGTTTGTTTTTGTTTTTTATTTTTTATTTTTGAGACAGAGTCTCGCTCTGTCACCCAGGCTGGAGTGCAGTGGTGCAATGTTGACTCACTGCAGCCTCCACCTCCCGGATTCAAGCAATTCTCTGCCTCAGCCTCCTGAGTAGCTGGGATTGCAGGCACCCACCACATGTCTGGCTAATTTTTTGTATTTTTAGTAGAGATGGGGTTTCACCATCTTGGCCAGGTTGGTCTTGAACTCCTGACCTCGTGATCCACCCACCTTGGCCTCCCAGAGTGCCGGGGTTACAGGTGTGAGCCACCACGCCCGGCCTGGCACTATTTTTAATGGTACTTTCTGTCTGGTCTAGGACTATTTTGATGTATGAGACATGTATGAAAAGCAATGTAAATTATCTTTTTTTACCTGGAAGGAAGTTGTTTAGGGCAGAGAGTATACACGAGGCTATGAAGCAAGATGTTTTTTATAGTTTTAGGGTCACAAACCTATTCTAGGGATATAGTGTAACCTGCAGACATCCATCCTAGAAAAAATGAGAAAAAATGCACATACTTACTGGTTTTGCATGACATTTCAGGGCTAGAACTCTAGTAGGAGGTCTGCAGTCCAAGACTGAGGCTTATGTAAGAAGAGGCCAGTATCGAATTCTGTAGTTCTTTGTTCAGAAAAATGTATGCAACTGTCAGTTCTCAGACACTTGAATTAATAAGGTCAATTATAGTGGTGAAATTAAATTCATATGATTTTAAAAAATGATTATAGCTAATAGTTTCCTAGCCTTCCTAACAAGTCAGATTCTAACTGGTTTAGATTTCACCCTCTTTCCTCCCATTTTACTCTGGAAGAGGGAACAGTGAAGAACAAATGTCCAGTGAGTGGCCAAAGAGAGAGGATTTTATGTGAACAGCTCCTGAGTAATAAATGTTATTATTAGTCTTGAGGGAGGGAAGAGATGAAAAATTAGATAATAATTTTGTCCATTTTTTTTTCTGCCAACTCTGGCCTTCCCTCTGAACCAACCTTTTCTCCATCCAAGTTCAGGATGATAGGAAGTAATGAGAACTCCTTATTCCAGTGGGGCTGATATAGTTTGGATATCTGTCCCCACAGAAATCTCACATTTGTTTGTGAGATTTCCAATGCTGAAGGTGGGGACTGGTAGGAAGTGTTTGGGTCATGGAGGTAGATTCCTCATGGCTTAGAGCTGTCTTCACAATAGTGAGGTGCCGTGAGATCTGGTTGTTTAAAAGTGTGTGGCACCTCCTCCCAACTCTCATGCTTTTGCCATGTGATGTGCCAGCTGCCCCTTTGCCTTCTGTCATGTTTGTAAGTTTCCTGAGTCCTCATCAGAAGTCAAGTAGATGCCCAGTGCCATGCTTCCTGTACAGCCTGCAGAACCATGAGCCAGTTAAACCTCTTTTCTTTATAAATTACCTAGTCTCAGGTATTTCTTTATAGCAATGTAAGAATGGCCTAATAAAAGGACCAGTAACAATGAGTGGAAAGGCCAGGCCCTTTGTGGAGTTTTCACGGTGCCCCTGGTATCTCATCTGACTTGCCTTCCTGCTACTCACACTCCCTGACCCTTCATTCAAGCTTTGTCTTGAACTTTGGGTGTGGCCTTGAAAACAAAGTATTGTGGGCTTCTACTTTCTGACCTGGTTTGCTCTTAGATTTTGTTCCCTTGAAACAGTCGTCAATGCTTCCTTGAGCAAACCCTCCTTTTTAGTTTGCAGTTGCCCAACTAATGTTCCCTATCCTGCCCAGCCCTAGGCTGTGTTGACACTGAAACCCAAATAGAGGGCCTGAGGGTGGTCCTAATTTTGTGCTTCCGGAGACTCCTATGATTCTGCCATCCCTGGGGTTTGGCAATGGAAGAAAGGCAAAGACAAAAGCAAGGGAGAGAAAGGTACTTGGTCAGCATGTGCACAGAAGTAGTCGAATTTAAATTTCTGGCTTCTCCCATCCAATTACACAGACAGTTTAGAAAGAGTTTAGAAAGAGGTTAGAAAGAAGGCATCCATTCTACACTTTCAGATGTGTGTACTGTTTCATCATGGTGTCTATTGTGCAGTGAAATAATTCTTTTAAAATACGATAATTATCTTATGAATAGTACAATTATACTGCTTTGTGTGTGTATTAAAACTGTCAGTTTGTTAAATGAAAACATTTAATATATGTATCCTGATTTGTCATCTTTTTATTTTCATATACCCGAAGCCTCAAGAAAAAAGGAAGAAGAAATTAAAAGAAAATATCCCAGACCTCTGTCTCTTTTGAAATACCCTAGACCTCTATCTATTTCTGACAAGCCTTGCGGGAAGAAAGGAGGGAGGAAGGTGGGGGAAAGGAAAAGGGGAAAAGAAAGGAGGAAAAACCATAAAAGAACAGGCCATTCGGTTTAGGTGCTGATGAAGAGATTTGGTCTCTTTCCCTGCGATCCCTTTGCCATCTCCTCCATCTCCCCCCTCAAAAATTGAAATGCTCCTTTTGTTTTTAGTCTCTATCAGCTGATTATACAGAAGAATATATGCAAATTAAAATATGCCGAGGACATGGTGTGGTTCCCATGGGAATATCCTAAAGGGTTTTATTGGATACTGAGATATAAAGTGCCTAAATTCCCTGATCCTGTCACTTTATGTAGTAAAGTCTTGATAAATGCTCATCATTTTGAATGTAAGTCAGCCAGTTTTGACAAAGTAGTGCATTTTCAAGTCCCTCTCCAAATACCCGGAGCAAATCGTGCAAATAGCTCTGGCTATAGGTGTCCTCATGGTTCATTTGGGTAGTGTACTGGCTTCTTTTCACTCATGACTCATCTGTTCAACCTTCTGCACTGGACAATAGAAATGTTTGACTAGTCAAAAAACCTGAGTTTTTATTCCCAACTCTGTCTTGAACTAGCTGTGTGATCAATTGTAATAAGTCACTTAATTCTCCTGAGTTCTGTTTCTTGCTCTGAAAATAAAGGCATTGAATTATGGTGGTATGAAAGATGTTTTTTAGATCTAAATGTTTATAATTCTGTGATTTTTAAATTACTGTCCATTACGATGCTGTTTACACCATATGATGCAAACCTCAGTGGTATATATTTTGTTGTTTAAGTACACTGTATCTACATTTCTAAGGTGAATTAATATTTAAGGATACAACTGTGGATTTCTTGTTTCTCTGAATACATCAACAGCTTATTTTCACTTGGCATGTCAGTGCAGAGTAATAGGAACTTGGTCTTAGGGACTACTGAAAAAGCACTGCTTGTGTTTATTAAGAAATGTATGCAAATTTCTCAACTGAAATCAGTCCTTTCCTAGGTTGCCATAATGAGATTTTTAAAAATCTGAAGCCATCCCTAGCCTACCTCTGGAGATTATGATTACATGTTTAGATATATTTTATCATATCACAGTGGGAGCTGGTTGAAAGAACCAACCAGCTGTGCTTTCTTGCGCCAGAACTTTCAGCCACGCAGTAATGGCACAAGCCATTTTCTTTAGGAAGTGTATTTTGTTGATTACAAAATACAGAAATAAAACTAAAGTCTAGCAAACAAGGTGCTCAAAAGAGTGATTAATAAGAAAGAGAAAATTATGCCTCAGCAACATATCTTTATAAATATGTACTCCTTGTAGCTAACATCTGAGGCAAATATTTTGGATTTTGAATTGGCTTATAAATGCAGCTATCAATAGAGTGATATCAGCATAATTCTTAGAGAATGCATGTAATTAAAAAAATAAACATGGCTCTTTACAAATAAGTAGTGAGGCTTTGTTGATTATTGACAGAGAAATTTTAAGAAATAGTAAGAAGAAACAGTTCAGAAGAAACTCTTCAGGCCTATGCTGCTCTAGGTAAACTGTGTTTTACAAAAAAGGAAAGCAGAGAAACTTGTTTTATTAACATGCAGCATCATATTTTCAATATTTTCTCTGCTAACATTCATGTTCTTGGTGAGGAAAGTAGCTGTTTGCATTCAATGTACTCTTCACGTGGCTTCCTTCATCTTTAGCAGACTTGGAGAAAAGAACAGATTTCTTTTACAAATATAATACAAAAATCCCTACACTAGGGAATAGCTATAGCCTTTTAAATCTAAGAAATTGAGCAAGGCCTTTATTTTTTCTCATTGGTTCTCTTTGTAACATATCACTACATATATCACTGCTGGTGTGTTGATAATATTTAATGATCATTATATTAGCAATATTAATAAAGTATGTTACTTCTCTTTGCAGTTATGTCAATTCCCTTGTGATAAAAAGAAATCATTAGTAATTCCTCATTAACTCACAAAAATTTTACAATTATTTCAGGGCTGACTTTTCAAACTTCCACAGCGACCTAGTAAATAAATAAGGCCTTTACATGTGACAATTTAAACCTCTCTATTTCAGCTTCCATGTGCAGCAATTTTGTAATCAGCCATAACGAAAGGAAGAGCAGGCTCCTGAGTTGTTTAAAGGGTCTGGAGTTTACACTTTGATTTGCCAATTTCAATTAAAGGCTTCTTCAGCAGTATACAAGTAGGGTTGAGATTGTAATTTTTTTCTTAGTTTTTTTCTTTTTTTTTTTTAATTTTTGTATTTTTTTTTTATTATACTTTAAGTTCTAGGGTACATGTGCATAACGTGCAGGTTTGTTACATATGTATACTTATGCCATGTTGGTGTGCTGCACCCATCAACTCGTCAGCACCCATCAATTCATCATT
>NW_016806688.1:1386377-1391065 GCF_001698545.2 Rhinopithecus bieti
TTTTTTTTTTTTAATTTTGTATTTTTTTTTTATTATACTTTAAGTTCTAGGGTACATGTGCATAACGTGCAGGTTTGTTACATATGTATACTTATGCCATGTTGGTGTGCTGCACCCATCAACTCGTCAGCACCCATCAATTCATCATTCATATCATGTATAACTCCCCAATGCAATCCCTCCCTCCTCCCCCCTCCCCATGATAGGCCCCAGTGTGTGATGTTCCCCTTCCCGAGTCCAAGTGATCTCATTGTATTTTAATAAATCTTGTTCATCTTTTACTGTTCCTTTGTCTTAGTGTATCACCCAGTCTTATATATTTATCAGGACACTGCTACATTAAATAAAATCCATTCTCCTTGGATTAATAGAATCAATTCCTTGCACATGGCTCAGTTTGATGTGGGTCATAAAGCAATCCTACCTGGCTCGTATCTAAGCCGTGACTTGGGGACAAGACTATTTCCATCTTGCAACTTAGAAATCTTAAAATCCTTTGCTTCCAGCCTCTTGGCTAGAAGAAAGAAAGAGAGTATATAGAGAAGGCACATCCACTCTTATTTGCCTCAGATTTGAAAAGACGTAGATTTTCTTTAAATATCCACTAGCAGGAATAAGCCACATGACCCCACCTTGATGCCTGAGGGGAAGAAATACAGTAAAGATCATGAGTATTTTACGAGTAGGAACACTCTCAGTCATATTTCAGAAAAATTAGAACTCTTTCTGATGAGAAGGGGAAAAGCAAAATTCAATCTGTAGCTAAACAAAACAAAGAAATCATCTTTTCTCCCAAGAGTGTGGCAGGCTTTTTAGATTAATGAATTCTAGACTCGATACGATCAATAATTCTGGCATTACTAATGCTAATGAAATATTTGTATTCTGGATATTTCCACTTTGGAAAGCACCTTTACAATACCATATCCTCAGAATCTTACAATTTTGACATGTAATAGTTGCTCGTTAAATATTTGTTAAATCAATGAATGCATGCCGATTCAATTCAAGCCTCTAATAGCCTTATATCCTATTACTTGTTGGTTGATGGGGCCACTGGTTACAATACAACTTTTGTCACAGACTATACCACAGCTCATAAAGATTTTGGGGGAACAAATAGGCAGAGTTGCCCTCTTCCTTCTTTGGTACTGTCCAGCCATTTGGTGTATGTGGGATTAGCTGTTCTCTAGGGAGAAGAAAATACACCCAATTGTAGCCTTATTCTCTCTCTCAATCTCTTTCTCTCTCTCTCATTTTCCCCTTTTCTAAAATTGCTTTACTGATATTGGTTAGGGTAAATTCTAGTGGCTGTTACAGGTAAACTCCAACATCTCTAAAATCTCTTATGCCAGCGAAGTTTATTTATTACTCATGGCATCCTCCAGTACTGGTGATCTGGTCAGGTAGGTTCTTTTGCAACTTGTGTTACAGTGACTAAGGCTCCTTCCATTTCAGAGCTCCACTGCCTTCAACTTGCCTCTCAGGTTCCACTTGGGTCATTTCCATTTGAGTCAGCTGGATGGAGAGCATATCATGGAAGATCTTACCTAGGAGGATTTTAGGGTAGATTTTGTGTATGTGTGTTTTTTGTTTTTGTATTTTTTTAATAGGACTAAACGTTGTGGCATCATATTTCACTGGTCAAAATTTAGTCATATGGCCATATCCAGTTGCAGAGCAACTGGAAAATGTTTTCCAGCTATCATTCTGAGGAAAGTGAAACAGTCTGTGTCGCAATAGTAAACATCGATTAAATAGACATGATATTCAAAAGCTAGGTATCCATTCACAAAAATCATAAGAAATTTGTTAACAGACTTAAAATTTTTACTCACACTATACACAGACATTTTCTCTACAAGCTATTCACATTTTTTTTTCACAAGCTGCCATTCATTGGGTAATGGAAAAAGAAAAGAAACTAAATTTTAGTTTAACTGACTGAGGCAACACCATAGAAGCCTTCTTATCTAATGTGCTCATTATTATTAATATTTGGTTGGTTACTTGAAAAAGTTTAGTGAGGCAGGAAATCATAGAAACAGACTTTTAAGTATATTAGAGATTTTAACTTAAAACATATACATGCACATCATTTTGCCTAGCTTTTTAATATAAATTCAAAGACTTTCATTTGTATATGGATGCATTGATTAAAGCAGGGGCCCCTCACCCCTGGGCCACTGACCATATAGTCAGTGGCCTGTTAGGAACCTGGCGGCGGAACAGTAAGGGAGCGGTGGGCGGGAATGCCTGAGAACCTGCGGTCAGATAAGCCCAGGGAATTAGATTCTCAGAAAAGAGAGAACACTATTGTAAACCGTGCACGCGAATGATTTTTGTTGTGCACTTTTTATGAGAATCTAATGCCTGATGATGTGAGGTGGAAGAGTTTCATCCCGAAACTCCCCATCCCCGACCCCATCCGTGAAAAAATTGTCTTCCATGAAACCAGCTCCTTAGTACCAAAAAGGTTGGGGACTGCTGGGTTAAATTACAACCTTTCATTCCTGCATAAACTACATGAACTATGTGCTTTCTACAATTTTACGATTTACTTTTCTTAAAGAAGCAAATTTCCAACTGCCTCTATCTTTTAAAATTGTCTCTTCCACACCCAATTTGAGAGTCATTTTGTACAACTCAGTGGTTTTAATATATTCACACAATTGTGCAACTATCACGACAATCTAATTTTAAAATATTTTCATCATTCCCCAAAGAAATGCTGCACTGATTAGCAGTCATTTCCCATTTCTCCCTTCCCCCAGCTCCTACTCATCTATGCTCTGCTTTCTGTTTCTATGGATTGGCTTATCTTTTAATCAAATCTCTAATGTTGAATGTTTATGTTGTTTCTACAATTCTTTACAATTATCTACAAGGCCCTAGTAAACATATGACACATAAACTTTTAACATTTTGTCTGGTTATATCCTGTTTTTCTTGTTTTGATATTTTCCTCTTTTAAATTTATTTTCTTGACAAATAAAAACATGTATATAATTTATCATATACAACATGATGTTTTGAAATATGCATACATCGTGAAATGGTTAAGTGCAGCTGATTCACATACACATTACCTTACATTTAATCATTTTTGTTATAAGAATAGTTAAAATCTATTTTCCTTGTGACTTTCAAGAATATAATACATTGTTATTAGTGTTATTATTTTCACCATGTTGTACAATAGCTCTCTTAAACTTATTCTCTCCAGCTAAAGAAATTTTTTATTCCTTTTTTTTTTTTTGAGACGGAATTTTGCTCTTGTTTCCCAGGCTGGAGTTCAATGGCGTGATCTCGTCTCACTGCAACCTCCGCCTCCCAAGTTCAAGCTATTATCCTGCCTCAGCGTCCCGAGTAGCTGGGATTACAGGCATGGGCCACCACACCCGGCTAATTTTTGTATTTTTAGTAGAGACGGGGGTTTCTCCATGTTGGTCAGACTGGTCTCGAACTCCTGACCTCAGGTGATCCCCCTCCTCGGCCTCTCAAAGTGCTAGGATTACAGGTGTGAGCCACCGTACCAGACAGAAATTTTGTATTCTTTAGCCAGCATCTCCCCAACCTTCCACCTTCTCTCATCCCTTGGTAACCACCATTCTCCTCTCGGTTTCTGGGTTCAACTTTGTTAGATTCTATATACAGTATAAGTGAGCTCATGCAGTTTTTGCCTTTGTGTGCCTGGCTTATTTCAGTTAACATAATGTCCTCTAAGTTCATCCATGTTGTTACAAATGACAGTATTTTCTTCTTTTTTAAGGCTAAGTAGTATTACATTAATACACACACACACACACACACACGCACACACACACATATACACACACATTTTCTTTATGCATTTATCTGCCAGTGGACACTCTGATTCCACATCTTGGCTAGTGTGGATAATGTTGCAATGAATATAAGAGTGCAGATATAAAATGACTTATCTTGATCAAGATTTTCTAAGACATTCATATATTTTTTTCTTTTATGATGAAACATAAATCCAAATATATATCTACAGTTTAAAAATGTACCTTTCACTCTGGTTTAGAAATAGAACATGACTTGTATAACAGAAGCCCAGCTGTGTTGCCCTGTCCGTTGCGCTACCTACTCTTCTCACCTTCCTGAGGCAGCCTCCATCTTGAATTTTATGATAATCATTTCCTTTGCTTACTTTATAATTTTACCATATGTATATACATCCCTGAAAATTTGTTATTTATTTGTATTTTTATATATGTAATTATATACTATCTCAATGATTTCCTTTTAAATTCAAAATTTTCTTTGATAACCATTCCTGTTAATGTATATTTCTATTGTTAGTTCATTTTTATAGCTGTGTATTATTCCATATTTTGAATACATCACAATTTATCCTTTCTACTGTAAATGGAGAGTGGACTATTTCTAGGTTTTGTTACTATAAATATTCTTGTATATGCCTCCTCATACACATGTACAAAATTTCCTTTGGCTGTATCTAAGAGGAGAGGAAATACTGGGTAATAAATAATGGGCATGTTCAAATTCACTATGTAATGCCGGTTTTAACTGTTTATAAGAGTTCTCATTGTTTCCATAATTACCAACATGTTTTTCTACTGTTCATTTGGGATACTAAATTTATTGTTTTATTTATATGTAGCAAGTATGGTTTTTTTTTTTTTTTTTTTTTTTTTTTT
>NW_016806688.1:1391374-1435207 GCF_001698545.2 Rhinopithecus bieti
AATTCCATGTAGTCAAATTGATTATTTTAGTTCACACACTGAATTTCTATATCTTATTTAAGAAATTCTTACTATCCCAAGGTCATAAAGGAATTTTCTATCTTCTGTTTTAACGTTTTAAATTTTCTTTTCACATGCTTTAAAACTATCTGGAATCAATTTTTGTGTGGGGCATGAAGTAAAGGTCCAATTTCATTTTTTGTTCCATGAAGAACCAATTGTCCCAGTGCCTTTTATTAACTAATCTGTCATTGCCTCACTAATCTGCAATGTCAGTTTTCTCATATGTCAGGTTTCTGTATAAAATGGATTTATTTCTAGACTGTCTTGCTGTTCTATTGGTTTATTTATCTGTTCCTGAGCCAATACAAAGTTGTTAATTGCTATAGCTTTATATAACTTTTTTATATCTTATAGGGCAAATTTCTCAAATTTCCCTTTGTCAAAAACAGGCAATTTTATGATATTGAGTTATTCTATCAATGAAAATGGTCCAGTTCACTTATTTGTATATTTTAAGACTTTTCAATAAAAGTTTAAAATTTTGTCCTTAAAAGTCTTGTATATGTTTTCTTAAGTTTATTACTAGATAGTTCATATATTTCTTGATATTACAAATAGATATTTAAAATGATATTTTCTAGATAATTTTTGCATATGTTTAGAAATGGTATGCACATTTAATAACAGTAGAATCTTTTGGGTTGTCTATGTACATAATTATATAATTGGCAAATAACGACAATTTTGTTTCTTGCTTTGTTGAAAATCATCAATGCTTTCTCAAAAGTCATTAAGGTGACCAAATCATTTTTCTCTTTCATCTGTTAATGCAGTGAATTGCATTTGTTAATTTGCCAGTGTTAATCTAATTTTGAATATTTGAGATAAATGCAAATTGGTCATGAAAACATTATCTAACCATGTCTGGAATTGGCTGGTTAATAATTTAGCATTTCTACACTTATGTTCCTAAGACATATTTGACTCTAACTTTTCCTTTTTGTACTACCACTGTCAGATTTTGGTATACAAGCTCTGCCAGCCTCAATAAATAAAAAAGAGAGTCTACTCTTTTTTCTCTATTTTAGGAATAGTTTAAGATTAGAATAACACGGCTTTTGAATGTTTCATAGTAAAGTCAGTAAAACCAGCATTTTTTTTCTGGTTTGATTTTATTACTGGCTATGGACTATTCAATTTTCTTACTTATTTGTGAGTAAATTTTGGAAAGTTATAATTGTCTAGGAATTTGCCCATCTCTTCTCAGTTTTTAGGGTTTATTTGATATGAAACTGATCATAATATTCTTAATCTGTCCTCCATGTGTAGGTATTCCACACTTTGCCTTCTTAAAAATTGTTCATTTATGACTTTTCTTCCCTGATTTTTTTTTCCAGAATTTTGCCTATTTGGAAGAAACATATCATTTTTAAAGAGATTATATTTGATTGGTTCATACACTTTATAGTAGCTCGTCATTTCTGCTCTTATTCCTATTATTTCTTTTCTTCTGCGTTTAAAGATTTATTTAGGTTCTATTTCTAACTAAAGAGGTTGAATACTTAATTCATTAATTTTCGGCTGTAATGCATTGACTGTATACCATAAGTTTTGACAAATACTGCTTTAATGATTGTTCAGTTGTAAATATGTCCTATTTCTATTGTGACTTTTTGGCCAGAGTTGTTCTAAAGTATGATTTTAATTTGCAAACATTTAGAGTTTTCTAGATATTTTTTAAATTCATTGCTAACTATATGCATCGTGGTCAAAAAATAAGTTGCACTTGGTATTAATTCTCTGAAATTTATTGAAGTTATCATAATGGCCTAGCACAACATTAATTTTCCTAAATATTCCATGTGTATCATAAAAGAATATGTGCTTTGAAGTTTGGGGGTACAATATTCCTGGCATTCATAAATTGTTCATTGGGCTGTTTCATCTATCCTTACTCAATTTTGACTGCTCATTCTATCGATCATTGAAAACCTTATGTTTGAGTACCCAGTTACATTAGTGGATTGCCAATATTCAATTTTACATTAATAACAGACTTTCAAATAAACTCTTGAGTGAGCAGATAGATATATGAATCTGACATTCAGAGAAGAGGTCCAATGTTGAAAAGCAAACCTGGGAATCATTGCATTTACATGATCTTTCAGGCCAAGAGTTTATAGGTTGGGAAGACAGGAAGGAACAGACAAAAAAAAAGACTCAAAGAAGCTAGCAAAGTAGGAGATAAACCCAGAGAGAGTGATATCCTGAAAGTCAAGTGAAGAAAGGGTTTCAAGAAGCAGGAAGTGGTTGACTGCATCAAATGTTGCTGAATGACCAAGATGACAAATAGAACAAACCCAATGGTCCTTGTAGCCATGCATATTAATTGATGGCAGCAGAAGTCTATATATCAGTGGTACCAGACTACTTACCAGTAGTCTGAATCTACCAGAATTCAAGGTGCTGGGGCCCTAGCTTTGCCATTAAAGAGCTAAGGGGAAGGTAAGTCTAGTAAGTGTACTCAGGCTGTCTGTCTCTGCTAACCTTACTACACATTCACCTCTGCTTTGATGTAGCTGTACCCATTGTGGTTTGCAAAAGGCGGTGAGGTAGCCTTCTCCAGAAGTCAATAAAGAGAGTGGGGTAAGAGTCCTTGTACCATCAAAGTGTTCTGGTTGATAATTCAAATACTTTCCTTCTACCCAGGATGGAGCTCACAGCATAATGATCTCACCACTACCCCTTGCATGCTCTGATGGACTCCTGCCCAGCATTCCCTTGCAGCCAGAAGAAGTGGGGTTTTTATTTTTCTTTGCCCACATTCTATTATTTTATTCCTTTTCTAGCCTCAATGACAAAAGAAGTTATTCTTTTTCACGCTGGTGGAGAAGCAATGGTAAAATATAACCTAAAGAAACTGGAAAATAGTTTAATGTTTGATATTCGTAATTCGTAATTCGTAATTCGTAATGTTTTACCAGTAAGAAAGGTAAATTACCCAACTCACTCTTGCTTGTCACACATGCGTAAACTGGCTCTTGGCTATGTCTTGGAGGAAGATGGCTGCAAGAGACAGGCCTTTAGGAGGAGATTAAAAATGTAACAGTTGAGTGAGGGAGCCATCTTATTGGAAACTTTGGGAACATCAGCATAAACAGTCCTTAGTTCTAACAGTCAGGACTTCCCTTAGAAGGGTAAAGGTCTCAAGATAATGTGACCAGTACAAGGATGCTGGAGGAAGTATTGCCCTTAGATGTGGATAAGAGATGCACCTGCCCTGCATTCTATACTTTAGGGCACCTCATATAACACTTCTCTGTCTACACCCCTCCTTACTAGGGTAGGCATGCTGGGAACAAAGGAACAGGCCCACCAGGAACCTTCAACACCCCCTAACCTCCAACTTCTAGGTCACATCTGGGTACCTAGGACTCATGGCTGAAAGCCTGTTACAGGGGCTTGTGCACATCTTTCTTTTGAATCTATCCTCCCAAGGGTATACCATACCTCAAATGACCATCCCTATAGGCCCCAGGTATGGCCAAGGAGTGACTGTTTGTGGGAGTGAGGGATGTGATGGAATGTGGTAAGTGAACAGGAGTATACAGATATATTTGAACATCCTATAATGTGTGATGACAGTAGGGTGGGAAGAGTGGGCAGTCAGTTATCAATAATATTTCCCTAAACCACCATATGATAGCATGGAATTTGGACGATCCTAAGAGCTTTTAAATACAAAACTGATACTCCACATTGATGTGGTTTGAATCTGTGTCCCAATCAAATCTCATGTTGAATTGTAATGCCCAGTGTTGGGAGTAAGGTCTGGTGAGGGTTGATTAGATCATGTGGGGTGGTCTTCTCCTGAGTGGTTTAACACAATCCCCTTGGTGCTGTTCTCTTGATAGTGAGTTCTTGTGAGATCTGGTTATTTAAGAGTATATAGCACCTCTTCCCACCCCTTGTTCCTGCTCCCACCATGTGAGATGCTTCTCTTCCCCTTTGCCTTCTGCCATGATTGGAAGTTTCCTGAGGCCTCCCCAGAAGCTGAGTAGATGCCAGCATCATGCTTCCTGTACAGCATGTGGAACCATGAGCTAATTAAACCTCTTTTCTTTATAAATTACCCAGTCTCAGGTATTTCTTCATAACAATATGATAACAAACTAATACAGAAAATTGGTACCAAAGAGTGGTGTATTGCTAGAAAGGTACCTGAAAATGTGGAATCAACTTTGGAACTGGGTAATGGGCAGAAGTTGGAAGAGTGTGGAGGGCTCAGAAGAAAACAGGAAGATGAGGGAAAGTTTGGAACTGTAAGAGACTGGTTGAATGTTCATGACCAAAATGCTGGTAGTGACATGGGCAACTAAGGCCAGACTGACAAGATCTCAGATGGAAATGATGAACTTACTGGAATTGGAGTAAAGGTCACTTTTGTTATGCCTTAGCAAAGAACTTGACTGCATTGTACCCCTACCCTATGGAAATTTGAACTTGAGAGCGATAATTTAGGGTATCTGGCAGAAGAAATTTCTAAGCAGCAAAGTATTCAAGATTTAGCCTGGATGCTTCTAACAGCCTTTTCTCATATGGGTGAGCAAAGAAATAACCTAAAATTGGAACTTACATGACAAGGGGAAGCAGAGTGTGAAAGTTTGGAAAATTTGCAGCCTGGTCATGTGGTAGAAAAGAAAAGCCCATTTTCAGGAGAAGAATTCAAGCAGACTGCAGAAATTTGCATAAGTAAAAAGGTACCAAGTGCTAATCACCAAGTCAATGGGGAAAAATACCTCAAAGGCATTTCATAGGAGCCCCCCTCCCATCAGAGGCCCAGCGGCCAAGAGGACAGAATGGCCGTCTGTGCCAGGCCCAGGGCCCTGCTTCCTGGTGCAGCCTCAGAACATTGCTCCCTGCATCCCAGTCACTCCTGTTCCAGCCATGGCTCAAAGGGGCCTAGGTACAGCTTGGGCTGCTGCCTCAGAAGTTGCAAGCCATAAACATTGGCAGCTTCCACATGGTGCTAAGCCTGTGATTGCACAGAGTGAAAGAGTTGAGGCTTGGGATCCTCTGCCTAGATTTCAGAGGATGTATGGAAAAGGCTAGATATCCAGGTAGAAGCCTGCTGCAGGGACACAGCCATCATGAAGAACCTCTGCTAGGGCAGTGCAGAGGGTACATGTGGTGTTGGAGCTCCCACACAGAGTATCCACTGGGGCACTGCCTTGTGGAGCTATGAGAAGAGGGCCACCATCCTTCAGCTCCCAGAGTGGTAGATGCAGTGGCAGCATGCAGCCTGTACCTGGAAAAGCCACAGGAACTCAATGACAGCCCTTGAAAGCAGCTGCAAGGGCTGAACCTTGCAGAGCCACAGTGGCAGAGCTGCTCAAGACCTTGGGAACACACCCCTTGCATCAATATCCCCTAGATGTGGGACATGGAGTCAAAAGATAATTATTCTGGAGCTTTAAGATTTAAAAACTGCACTGCTGGGTTTTGAACTTGTGTGGGGCCTGTAGCCCTTTTTTTGACTGATTTTTTCCTTTGGGGATGGGAGTATTCACCCAATGCTTATACTCCCATTGTATCTTGGAAGTAACTAACTTGTTTTTTATTTTATGGGCTTATAGGCAGAAGGAACTAGTCATGTCTCAGATGAGACCTTGGATTTTGGACTTTTGAGTCAATATTGGAATGAGTTAAGACTTTGGGGGACTGTTGAGAACAGATTATTGTGTTTTGCAATGTGAGAACCATATGAGATTTGGGAGTTCAGGAATGGAGTGATATGGTTTGGAACTGTATTCCCACCAAATCTCATGTCGAATTGTAGTCCGCAGTGTTAGAAGTGGAGCCTCGTGGGAGGTGGTTGGATCATGAGGGTGGGTTTCTCATGAATGGTTTAGCACCATCCCTTTGGTGTTGTTCTTCTGATAGTGAGTGAGTTCTCATGAGATCTGGTTGTTTAAAATTGTGTAGCACCTTCCCCACTTGCTGTCTCTTGCTCCTGCTCCCACTATGTGAGATGTCTCACTCCCCCTTTGGCCTTCACCATGATTGGGAGATTTCTAAGGCCTCCCCAGAAGCTGAAGCCATCATGCTTCCTGTGCAGCCTGCAGGACCATGAGCCAATTAAACCTCTTTTTAAAATAAATTACCCAGTCTTGGGTATTTTTTTAGAGCAGTGTGAGAACAGGCTAATACATGGTTGTTATGAAGGTATATTTATCAAGGTAGAAATATAAAATAGTTTTCATTTGATATTTTGTTAGATTGATTTATAAACTATAAACACAAACTATTTTGTATGTCTTACTCTGGGCCCTACAGAATGTCAGGGATGGAATATAGAATATGGGGGGACTCTATTAAGACAGGGATGCATATTAAAGGCTATCATAAAACAATGCATATGTATGCAAAAGACAATTCATTTTTTAAAATGAACTTTAGGTGTTGCTTTTGTAAGGCACAGCATTTTGCTGCACTCCTTCCAAAACACACGGCCCTGGTAACCACCCTAACTGCCTTACCCATGGGTGGTCCTACCAACCAGATTAGCTTCCTCATTCCTCTATAATCCTTCTCCAAATAAAAAGTCCTTCCTTGCCCGGGTGGTGTGCTTACTACCCTCCTGAGTTTCTCTTGTCCCTTCTGCTGAACTAAAATGTGTCATATTACCAGCTCCCTTCTGTTCCACATACAGTAAAATCCTACTTCTCTTCCCAGACCTAACACAAAGACCAATTCATGGAGATTTCTGATCATCTGTCTGTGTTTCTGTCTCTCCCAGAAGCATATGAGCCCCTGAGGTCAGAAGGAATATCTGAGTCATCTTTGTTTCCTTAGGCCTGCTCCAGAACCCCACATATGCAGGCATTCACTAAATGCCTTCAGGTAAAATGAATAAATTCCCCACTTCTCATAGAACATGTATCTAGCATGATGGGTTTAGCCCTGAGTGATATATTGAATATGAGCAGTAGGGCTATTTCCTGTCTGTATATTCTGTCTTACCAACAGATTTCAAATTCTATAAAGGACCTTGTAGTTATCATTATGTGAATCTTTCAGAGTAACTAGCATAGTTTTGAGATAATAGCTCCTAATCATATCTTAATTTGATTAGAGAGAAAGGATGTGAGGAAAATGATTTAAAATGAAAATGGGGACAAGTACTTCTAAATGACTGTCAAGAATGCTCTATGTCCACAGATGTGTTGCAGTGAGGGCAAAAGGAGAGCAAAGTAGGAGAAGACTGGAAATTATCTCAAGATTCTGAAGAGAGAATTCTATTTCTATTTTTTACTTCCCTTATTTTTAGGATTCAAAGTGATCTTTGAGGTGGTCTCCACTGTCGCTACACTCTTTCCTCTTAGTCCAAGCTGTCGAGCTGCTTGACAGTTACATATTTCTCTCTGGTTTATATAACTTGCAGGTAACTTCCTAAGCATCACTCTCCTCTGCCTTGAGAAAATAATGCTGGCAGTTGACTCTGTATTATCCCCTAGCCCAAGAACACGGATTTAAAAACCCTCTTACTAATTCACATTGGTCTTTGGAATACATTTTTCTGAACATTAGCACATCCATGAATTAATTTCATTATGCCTTTAATTAAGTTTTTTTAAAACAGAAAACATAATCACAGATAATACAGACGAGATGGCTAAAAAGAGTCAATATCAAGCCAAGAGCTACACTATGCTTAGGCCATGTATCAGGACAACACCTTTTCTCCCAATTCAAGTCAAATAAAAATGAGGAATGGAGAGTGAGGTGGCTGCTGAGACAAGGCAATCTGCATGAACCATGCCCCTTTCACACTTGTTGGAGGCCAGGGCTGGAGCCTGAGGCAAGCCCAGAACAGAGGCTGTGAAGAGCAGATGTGGCAGCAAGAGCAAGCAGTGGGATTAGTGTGCATTTTAAGATCAGAGAGAATTGGGTGTGAATTCTTCTTACTAAGACCTTGAACAACTCACCCTCTCTGAGCCTCAATTTCTTCATTTTCACTAAGTTTTTGAATACCATGAAACCAGAACTAGTGGACAATGTTTGAGATACCAGTATGTATGTATCCCAAGAGATCTCAATAGATTGCAGCAAATAGGCTCTGTCTTAAAAGCAATTTAATAAGAAAAAATATAAAATTCTACTCATGGTTTGAAGAAACTTACATCACTAAGCATGCAAGTGCCATAGTAATTACACACACACCTAGAGAGGGTGAACTTCAGTGAGGGTGAACTTTACAGAACTTCATGTGAAAGAAAAAAATACATTGGCTTTAAACTGTCACACACAAACTTGGTGGAGGAAAAGACGTGATAATTAAGGATTGGAAGACAAATTTGTGTTCCCAGAAAAAGAATTTTGGCAACAGACAGATTAAACTTTTACTACAGAGGACTCACAGGGGAGAAAAAGAGAAGATTTTAGGTCACTGGGAGACATGTCTAAATAGCCAGAACTGACAAGAATGATGTGGGCCATTTCTGGGGCTAATTAACACCCATGCCTGGAAGTAATCAAGTGAAACTTGCACTGAAGGTAGTATACCATAATGGTTAAGAGCACACACACATTCTAGAAACAGACTGCCTGGGTTGAAATCCCAGCTCTACCCCTTTCAAGTTGTGCCTTTTTGTGCCTCAGTTTCCCTACTTGGAAAAATGGAGATAAAAGCAATGCTTATAATTAACAAATGTAAAATGCATTAGTTTTAGACTTTATTAGTGGTAGTATTTATTGGAGGTGTTGTTGTGGAAAGAATTTGTGCTTTGGATGAGTTGGTTAGATTACCAATACAGGATCTTCCTCCTCTGAGATCCCATAATCCTATGTTTCTATATGCTCTGCCACTAAAAGATTAAAATTGCCAATTGAGCACCAGCTTAGGCATTTTGAAAATAAAACAAAGTGACAAAACAAATCATTATTTTCTAAAAGAAAAGGTCTTCGAACATCCTTTCCTGAATAGTAATGAATAGAATGTTTGAACAATTATTCATACAATTATTCTATGATTTCCAAAAGAAAATAGCTCCCCACAAAACCAGCACTGGGGCACATATGAGCAGCAGAGGTAGAGATAGAAAGGAGAGAAGGATGTGAGTCAAAGTTAAGTCTATTTTAGAAGAGAAGTCTATTAAAAGACTCTGTGGTATGATGAGGACATCAATTGTTGTGGCCATGGTAAATATGTCCCTTGATTGTGAATACTGAGCTTCCTAAGGGGTCAGGATGGCAGTCTGATGGGTATCTCCATCAGGGGCGTAATGCAATAATTCTTTATTGCAAACAGCTTCCTTACTATTCTTCTGTCTTAGTCTCCTTAGTCTCCAATCCATGTGTATACTCCTGCCTGAGTGTTTCTTTTAGAATGCCAATTCACCCCTGCCTAACACCCCTCAAGTACTCCCAACAAGTCTACAGTATGGCATGTGAATTTTTTCTCTAATAATTCGTCATCAACTGTGGTGAAGTCCTAACATCTTACACCTGTTTCCAAGTGAGGCCACCAACTACCCATGATGTTTGTCCCTGATCTCCTCCCCCAGGTGTATTAAATCAGAATCTCTGAAGCTATGACCCATAAATCAAGAAACTCAACCCCACAATTCTATCCGCATTGGCCTGGCTGTCATTACAGGAGGTGGGTGTCTTTTTTTATTACAATTTAATGGAATAATGTTTAGCTCCAGCCCTCACACCTACGTCCCTATAAACAGCAGCAGCAGCACTTCACAAAGCTCTGACTAAGGCAAATAGCCACACATGGCTTAGCCCTCTGCTCTGGCACTGTGTCTTCCAGCTGAACTGGAGATATAATTCATGGCAGCAAACCTGAAACTGCAACTCTTGACAGATTAATTCCATAACAAAAATCAATCATGGCACTTGTTGCCGGCATACATAATATTTTGAGTTTCCTGTCTAGCACCACTGAGACAAAGACCTCCTTGACCTTGACTACATTAAACGAATGTGCTGATGCATTAATGTAATCAGCTGATCACTGCATGTGCCATCATCCCTGTCTGCTTAACAGTGATCAGCGTTGAGCTCTTGCTTCCTGTGGAGCTACCTAACCCAACCAAACTGCCATACTTACTAGCAGAGAGAATGTCTCTACTTGCCAAAAATAGTAGTTATAACAACATCCTGAGAATGTTTATTTTTTGACTGGTCACCTCAGGCGATATGTCAGCTGATTTGCCTGGTAGCTTTTCCCTGAGCAAATATCTGCCATTCAAGGAGGGTGGTGGGGGAAGGTCACACTGGAAATTCCAGTTTGACTGCAGAGAAAATAATTTCCTATTCAGAAAATACCTTTGTTCATTCCCAGGGAAAAGAGGCCAAACAGGAAAGGAAACATGGACAGGCAGCTGGCTGAGCACATCACCTGTATAATGAGCAAACTGAAAAGGCTGGCATATGGAGTGACAAGGCGGATGGAGTAGAAAGAAGGAAAATAACTTCTCTGTTTTTAAGATTAGAGAAATTGAGGGACACCAGACAATGTGAATTGCAGTCGGGGCAGAAGAACCCTTAGGGAAAGGGCTATTGATTCTTCCACTGGATTGTTCCACACAGATAGTCAGATGGGTGAAGACTTTCTCGGTCGACATAATCTGAGAGGCAAAGCTTCTAAGTAGCCTAGTGTGAGCTAGTGTGGATACCCTTCCCAGCAACCAATGTCTGTATAGAAGCCTGATGTCTGATGTCTAATCATGAGCAACCCTGCCTGGGTATTTCAATTAGACAAAGATGGTTAGGAGACACACGTGAACTTAGATACCTGAGTGCTAAGTGGAGATTTCTCATTTTGAAGACTCTTAATTTACCATTTTATAAAATGATCCTGTGGCAAAAGGAAGGAGCTAATTAAGCATTTTATTATCTGACTGATATAACAAAGCACAAAGTGGCAGTGAGAAAAAAATCAAAAAATCAGCACCGGGAAACATCTGTCCCACTCTAATCCTGAGAATTTCACAGCCTAGGACTGCATCTGCAGAAGGAGGTTTTAAAAAATTGAAACAGAGGCATCTTCAAATAGCATGTTATAGAAATACCTCCAGGGAATAAACTCTAGGTTAAGTTCACTTTTCAAACCTGTACATAAAATTTACTGTTCTTAGAAATGATAAGTGTACCTCAGTACAGAGGAAATCATGTTCAAGTTGGCAGTGATTTAATGAACACAAGAAAATTATACTGAAATTTACTGTGTGTTGTCTTTCTCATGCTCAAGGATTTGCTAAGTGTCTTTCTAACAAGCAATTAAACTGCTGAGAGACCGGGGTGGGTGGGCAATGAAAAAATGTCTACTCTTATCCTCATAGTTTATAAATTGCCTAGAATATCTTGTTAGCTGCTGGAGGAGTGTTGATTTCTGATGTCATAGCTCTCCCTGCATTTACTTGAGTGGGCAATGAGATTTGGGATGAATAACTCCATTTGTAGCTTCTTCTACTAATACTGTGGTAAACTAGTATGTAGGTAGGGCCATTCATATATCCTGAAAATGTGCTCCCCAAACATAGACCACTCAAAAGCACATAAGCAAATAAAAGCACTCTAATTTTTTATTATAAAATTAATAGAAAATGAGTGTAGAAATACAGAAAAGACAAATAATCAAAGAGAAGAAATAAAAGTAATGTATAATCTCACACTCGAGAGAGTTAACTTGCACAGGGTGCCTGGTGCATAATATTTGTTGAATAAATATTTCCTTCCATTCTTTTTTTAATGCCAATATATACGTTTTTTAAATAAAAGTGAACCATATTGTACCTAGTTGTCTGAAACCTGATTGTAAAGCTTTTAGCACTAGATTGTAAATTGCTTTCCAAGTCATTAACTATTTTTATATGAGAATTTGACATAGCTACTCATTTGTAGACACGAGAGTGAAAATTAGACAACATCCAATAGCATATTCTTATTATTTCATTCATTCAGTACATACTTTTTGAACACTTACCATGTGCCAGAATCTATTCTAGGCACTTGGGCTCCATTGGGGACCAAAAAACATTTTTGCTTTCATAGGATTTCATTTGTAGCAGTGGGAGGCAGATCACAAAATTTTAAGCATAATATATAAATGTTTGAAGATAATAAGCACCATGGAAGAAAATAAAGCTGGACAAAGAGAAGAGAGAGTAACGGGAAAGTAGGAGGACAGGGCAGTAATTTTAAAAAGTGATATTTGAATAAAATCTTGAAGGAGAAGAAGGATTTAGCCATATAGATGTTTTGAAGACAAAGTGTCTCTGGCAGAGGAAACAGCTACGGCAAAGACCCTCACATCAGAGTGTAATTGGCATGTTCAAGGAATAGCAAGCTGGCCAGAGCATGTGAGGTAGAATGAGAAAAGTAGGACAAGGTCACATAAGGTAGGAGGGAAGGTCAAGTGGGAACTTAGAAGACCTTGTAAAGAGCTTTGCCTTTTCCTCTAAGGGAAATTGGGAGTCCCTGGAGTGTTCTGAGCAGAGGCGTGATATGATCTGACTTCTATTTTTGCAGGATCTGCCTGAAATCTATGTCAAAAATAGAAGGTAAGGGGCAAAGGTGGGAGCATAGAGAAGAGAGGCCAGTTGGGAGGCCACTGCAGTGAAGCAAGCAATAGTCAGGATGGCTCCTACCAGGAAAGGATAATGGAGGTAGTAAGAAGTTCAATTCTAGATAGATTTTGAAGGTACCCAATGATTTTGATGGTATCCATAGATTTTTTTAATTTAAATTTTTAATTTTTGTGGGTACATAGTAAGTACATATATTGTAGATTTTAATATATCCATTGATATATACTGTTGGATGGATGTGGTGTGTGAGAGAAAGACAAGAGTGAAAGGTCAACTCCTGGTGTTTGGGTTGAGCAATGGGAAGGGGACAGTTACCCTGTAGCAAGATGAGAAGACTGTGGGAGGAGCAGATTTCAGGAGGAAGAGATCGGGATTCAGTCTGTGTCATATTAATTTTGAGACGTCTATTAAACATCCAAGTGGAGATATTGAGGATGCAATTGGATTTAAGAGAGCTTGGAGTTTGAGGAGAGTCCTAGAAATATGAGTCTTGACTAGAGACATAAGATTTGGAGTTATGAATAAATAGGTAGCATTAAAGTCAAAGGACTGGATGATATCACATAATTATAAGTGAGTAGGTAACAGAGGAGCATAGAAAGCACCGAGGCATTCCTACACCTACATGGCCACCAACAGACAATGAGGAATCAGCAAAAAAGACTGAGAGGAGCCATGAGTGAGTCGGGAGGAAAAGCAAATGAATGGGGTCCTGGAAGCCAGATAAAGAAGATATATTAAAGAGGAAAGACTGGTTAACTATGTCAACTGCTGTTAACAGGATCACTGCTACTAGTCAAGATAATGCCCTGTATAAAGTAGAAAAGTCACCCTTTCTTGGGAATGTATTGCCTCTAATCAGCAAGTCAGCAACTGAAATGTGGATCAGATTCCCCCACACCTTGCCACTGATCCCCTCTTTTAGGTTCCCTTGGGCCGTTACAACCTGTACAGTGGCACCTAAAAGTAAATGATGACTCTCATTGTTGATGAGTAGGATAAGGACCAAGACTCGATCACCAAATTTAGCAATGTGGATGTCATTACTGACCTTGACAGGAGTCATTTTGGAAGAGAGGTATCACAAATCCATGAATGTTAAGGGTTTAAGAGGAAATGAGAGCAGAGAAATTGGAGCAGTGAATATAGGCTGCTTTTTGGAGGAGATTTGCTGCGAAGAGGAGCAGAGAAATTAGGCAGGAACTGGTGGGAAACATGTGGTCAAGATAAATGGAAAAGTAACAGCATGTTTGAGTGCAATGGGATAGATGTACAGCATCATCCTCTCTTGCAGGGACCACTGCAGTGGCTTTCTCACTGTTTCCTTACATCCACTCTTGCATCTTGTAATCTTTTCTCCAAATATCCCCTGAGTATGCATCTCTTAAGTCAAATACTGTCATGATCTCTTCCTGTCCAAAGCCCATATGGTGACCTGTAAGATCCTGCCTGGCTAGCTCTCCTTTCTCATTTCCTACTACTATCTCCTCAAATATGCAGCTCCAGCCTCGCTGATCCCCTGCTCCTCCTCCAACACACCAAGCCTCCTCCGAACCTGGGCTTCTGCACTTGCTGTTCCTTCCATCTGGAACTCTCTTCAAATTTTTGCATGCGTTGCTTCCTCATTTCACTCAGGTTTCTACCTAAACATCACCTCCCTGGCCCTTGCTTGACTACCTTATGATCTCCCTGTCACCCTGTATTTCTTTACTCTTTTTTCTTTTAATTGTAGTAATCACTACCTGACTTGATGTATTTTCTTTTAACTCTCTGTCTCCCCCAGGAAAGATAGTTTCATGAAGACAGAGACTTTGCCTCATTTAATTCACGTGTTTGCATCTAGCCCATACAATAATTATGGCTCATAGAATACACACAATAAGTACATTTTAAATAAAGTAATAATTGAAAGAATACTACAATTAGCAGTATGAACACTTTAAGGCTTTTAAAGATATTGGAAATTAGGGATCATGGGTTTGAGTTCAATTTGGCCTCTAGAGATGAGTAGTGAGGTGCTCCAGTGTGCACCTTTCTATTCAATGTACATGTGTGCTCTAAATATATTCTACTCAAAGGCAAAGGACCTTTGGTTCAACCCAATCACACTGTTTAGGATTGTAAAGTTAATGGAAACACTTTTGTACAAAATAAAACCTGATATGTTCTTCGTTATACTGGAAAGGACACTGGTTACACATCAAAATGTTCAAGTCTCTATTCTACTACCTGTTAGTGCTGTGTGACCTTCAAGAAGTCACTATATTTCTCTATACCTTAGACTCCTAGTCTTAAATTTGTAAGAAATAGTATTTCATCTACTTCCTTTGCCTCATTGCTTGAGGGCCAAGTGAGATATTTGAAATAGTGCTAAACAAATGCACATAAATATTTTCTCTGGATGAAAAGAAAGTGTTTGCGGCTAATCCATGGGGCTGGAGGGGAGAACAGAGAGCTGTGCCACAGCCATGCACCATCTGGCTCTTTAAAATGTGTCCCTCAGGAAGAAAAATGAGATTGTTTTTGAGAGTTAGTAAAGAATCACTTCAAAGGTGATATTTTCCAACTGTAATAAGTCTGTGATCAACCAACCAGTTTTTGGGGTAAAGGCCACTACTTTCCACCAACAGACCTGGAAGTATGTACTATATATTTAATGTCAAGAGTGTGCAAGCATAAGCAGTTTTTGCTTGTGACAAATAGAAAATAAAATCGTGTAGTGTAAGAAACTAGACATCCCTATCTAGCTGGGAACTGAGAGACATGCCCGCAAAGCACCTCCAAATGCCAGCCTGTCCCTAGAGTGACCAGAGGTGGTGTTTTAGATACAGCCTTTGTGTGTGTTAGATGCAAGAAGAGACGAGTTGCCTGGAAGGATGTGAAAGCTAGGAACAGCAGGGGAGTAGGGATAGCTCAGGGCTCTCTTTTCTTTTATCTTTCCCATCTGGCAGCATTTTATTTGTACCTTTACTGGCTCCATTCCCCTTTTCCCACTGTCGCTCTCCTCTGTTTACTCGTGTTTCTGTTACTCATGTTTTTGTTAGCTCCATCAATCCATGGCCAACCAGGATCACCGTGAGCTTGTTACTCTATTTGTAGTGGCCCCAGACTACTATCCACAGCCTTTCAGTTTCCCAGTTCCAATATGTATTGAGGAATCTCATTGGCCCCGCTTGCTTAAGCATTTTGAGCCCGGCCATGTAAATCTTGGATCATTGGTCTCTTTACTTTGGAACGCCCTTGAGAGAGATGCCCATCTCGGGACAAGCAATCAGCTGTGGCCCGATTGAGGTCGGATGGTGCAGAGCATGCCTGGGTCTGTGGGCAGAGACTACAGACTTGGACAGATTTCCTAAGGGGTTTGGGTGTTGCAGACATTTTAAATGATACATTGAGAAGGTGAGGGCATGTTATGTGTGTGGGTTGCCCTTTTAGTCTCTTCCAGAAATGTTGTATACTTAGAAAGTACAGGCTGTTACCCAAAGAGGCAAGTTCATTAGGTCACCACATCTTCCACTTGAGGCCTTTATTTTATTTTCATCTTGTCTATTAATCTAACATATTTTGTCATCCTTCTTAATTTTCAAGGCTAACAAACAGGTTTTTGACATACCAAAAGGGGGCCTAGATACCAAGTCCCATTAAGTCATAAGAGCTGTTTTACCACACACAGTTTTATTATAGTAGACTTAGGCTGCTCAATATATGAAACCTCCCAGTGGAGTACAACCTGGGATCCTACTACACTACACCCTCTTTTGATGCTCCCTCCCTGTGGAGTACAATCTTGGATCCTACTACACTACACCCTCCCTTGATGCCCATCTACCCAATGCTGACTCAATTCTCCAAGAGGTTCTTCTTGGTTCCTAGCAGTAAGAACTGGACATCAGGTCATGTCCTCATATTTCCTGAATATACTTTTGGTTGTACAAACCCAAGCAAACATTTAATGAAACTGAAGAAATGCTATAACCCTCCATGTTGGATTCAAACTGGAGGCTTTATTGCTTAGGCAGAGGAGGTCAGGGTTTCTTGCTCCATTACCACCAATGCTCAGGGGCAAAAGATGGCATCAAGGTACCATCTTTTTGGAGAAATGAATTTTTGTGAGTCATCAGCATAGACGTGGGAACTGAAAATGCCCTTCCTGTCTGCACTAAGCTATCAGCACTGCACTACCTGAGAGCCCACCTGGCCCATGGATTGGACAATTATGTGGCCTCTCAAGAGGTCTTGTTAGAGCAAGAATGGGACTTGGAACTCAACTCTGTTTCATTCCAGGATGTGAAGTATAGTGAATTCCTCATGCCACCACCCACCATCAGAGCCAGAGAACTGAGTCCTTTGGAACGGTCTTGAAGTGGGGGCTCCTGTGGCTTTCTTTGTCAAGCCCAGGGACCAGCCCAGTTGTCTTTTGTTTAAAAGAAGAATGATGAGTTCTGGTTCTGCTTGATTAATAAGGCTGATTGTGTAAGGTTGCTATGACCCCCATTCATTCCTAAATTTCTGGACTTGTTCAAGGAGGCATTCACACAAATAAGCTGGCATGCAGGCAGTCTTCCCACGTTTGAGAGGTCCATCAGAGAAAGATGAAGTTTCACACCTCCCTTGTTGGCAGTTTGATTACCCAGATAGGATGTCCTGGAGAGTCTGAAGGTAGAATCTCCCAATGACGTTCTTTCTGTCCCAGGAAGTCCCATGAGGATAATACAGATGTTGATGATGACATCAATAAGCCCCACAGGTACCTGCAGACATTCAGTGACTTAGGTAGGGTCACATATATAGTAAGTGGCCTCAGTACTGGAGAGATAGGTTTCCATGATTATTAAGGCTAAATGTGCAGACATTTGAGAGTTTTACAAATGCATGGATCAGTTCACTCCCAGTTTCTCCAGCCCAGTTGATTTTATGACTAACTTTTAAAAGTGGAAACTTCGGCCTGGACTCTAGATGTTTAGGGGTTCCACCCCTCTCACCATCTTAGCTCACCCTCTATCTGTCTCATTTTGATATTGAATAATCACATTCAAACAATGCTAGTATAAAGATGGTAGGAATCTAGTCATTCTGACCATATTCCTTGTGACAAGTAAACAGCAGGCCACAGTCTCCTGGCATTTCCTTTGTGTTTGGCAATAGAATACCAAGTGACTCTCAAATCAGTTTCAATGAATAGTGGAAGAAAAGCATTCCCCTTGAGATGACTGTGTTGCCATGAATAAGATGTACAGACCCAGGTGTCAGTCTCTTCTGCTGACAGGAGCCGAGCAGTCAGATCAAATGCGGATGCACAGTTACTAAGACCTGAGTGGGCCCAGTCCTGAGATTCATCAGGTAAGCTAATTCAGGACTGCTTCAGGTTTTAAAGGCCAGTTAAAAATGCTCATTGCAGAATATTGTTGTAATGCAACCTGCCTCAGCTTGGAATTCAGTGTAAAGTTATATAACCTATCTGAGGGAGTGTTCTTAATCAAGTGGCCAAAAAGAACTTATCCTGAGAGATTTCACTAGCAAGGCAGGCCATAGCACGGGTGGGGACAGCACTTGTTGAGCACCCCATTTAGTATCTAACAGGAGAAAAATGACTTAATAAGGTCTCTCTTGAATTTAAAAACCTCAGAAATTCTCTCTCTGTGTCTCTCTTTCACACACACTTTCTCCTCAGTCTCTCTGTTTCACTTTCCTTCTTCCCACCCCTTCTTCCTCTTCTCGAGCTCAGTGTAAAATTTGTAAACTCCAGCAAATTTCTTACTCATGATAACTGTGGTAGTGAAATTCTCTCTAATGCAACTCTTGATGCAGAAAATGGAGCCATTGTGCCTAGTATAAAATAACTTATCCTTTCTGCATTGCTCCAACAGAAACCTTTCTTCTCATCATCCTATTAAATAACACCTTATTAAATGACAAGCAAATGCTTTTCTATCTACCTGGTGAAGGCAAGTTAGGTATCTAGACTCCTTCTTGCCTGCTACAGATGTCGGGAATTGAGGTTCGGAAAACTCTTGCAGAGGAAATATGGAGAGGCAGGTGCAATGAGTGCCAGAGTCAAGGCTGGCATCTGCATTTTCTGCATCCTGAGCCAGAATAACCTTATTAAACCATGTAGGTTGCAAGAGGCCATCACACCTCTAAAGAGGTCTCTTTATCCTTGAAATATGAGGGACAGGCTCACCTCTGTTCTACTTCTGTCTCACTCCAGCATCCTTTCATTATGGTATCACATAAGCAACGTTAGGCAGGACATGGATGGGGGCCAGGAGCAAGTGCTGTACCATCCACAGCAAGCCCCAATCCATAAAGGGACTTGTCGTAGAGAGTCAGTGGTCTGGCTAGACTGAAATTAAGAGATTTTCCAACTCTTGTGCCTCAGCATCCCTCCTTTTCAAAAGGGAGAAATTGGTCTAAAATGAAAAACAGTCTCCAAAGTCTCTCCAGCTCTGCAATAAGGTATTGAGTCTGAAGTATTATGATCTTAATAACTCTTTTCACCTAGTACGCATCACTACCACATTATCTCTGATTTTCCCTTGGATATATTTGTTATCTTAAAGGCTCCTCTAACTTTTAGTAACTTAAAATGGAATAAGCGTTGCTACATTTCACATTTAATGGTGTCTTTGTCATAGGAAAACCCTCAGTTACTTCAAAGGAGTATGGTGTAAAATAATTTCTTGATTAGTGTAGATTGTGGTTGTGGTTGTAGAGGCCGGGAGGGGGTTCTGAAGAGGGTGAAGGGAGATAAAGGATGATAAGTGTTACAGAGTAGAAAAACATGCTTCTGGGAAGGGACTTATTTCATATGATTTTTCCTACTTGGGGGGTTTAGTCAATTTTATAAAATGTAGTCTCCAAAATGATGATTTACTAGCCCCATGCAGGTAGTCTTCTTCGGTAAATGAACTTGGGGATGGTGAAAATGAGAATCCCCAGGCACCAGGCAGAAGTACCCCTATTAACCCCACAGCTTGTGAGTGACACACTTTCAACCATGTCTCACATTAATAGGTCATGTGGAAAAAAATATTATCTTGGTGAAAGCCAGTTGCATAGATTAAACAACAAATCCTCCAGCCGAAAAAATCACCTGGGGGGCTTAAGATCAGTGAATAGAATACCAGTCTAGAGAAGCTTATAAATCTGGAGAAAATTACCTTCAACTGCATGATGAATTTCAGAAAGTATCATTTTTATTTTTAGAATGCAGTGACTAATATCCTACTTAACCTTGAGATTCTGATCTTACAGGAGATACGGTGTGGTCCAGCACTGGCATATATAATGATAAAGCTGCTTTGTCAGAGATAGATTTATTTGTCTGTGGGCTATTATCCTATCCTGACATTAAGATTTAAAAAAGAAAAAAATATGTAGGCGGGCAAGCAAATCAAGCTTTGTATTTTGATCTGAGAGAGATTGAAAGACATTTTCTAAGGTAAAGAATTTTTCTAAGTTCCTTTTGTTTAAATGAATTGTCCTTCTCCCACACTTTTGAAGGCTATTTTGGGTGCTGATTATAAGCTTGGAAAAACTTTTTAGTGGCGTGCTTTTTACATGATAAGACTGACTTCTGCAATCATCTTTTATAGAGATGGTCTCCAGATGCACAGTCCACGTGTTTGTGAAAACTACATCATATCATCATTGCTTCCCAGAACTGTTACCAGAAACCTTTAGAGAATTAAACACTGTTTTTATATATGATTGCCATTTACTTAATCTTTTGTGGTGCTTGTAGTTTTATATAAATATATGTATAATTTTGTTATTTTAGCCATTTTTAATTGTGCCCTTCAGTTCAGTGGCATTAATTACATTCACGATGTTACACAACCATCACTACTATTTCCAAAAATTTTTATCTCCCTAAGTAGAATCATTGTAACCATTAAGCATTAGCTCAGCATGTTTCCTCTTCTCCAGTCCTTGGTAACCTCTAACCTACTTTCTGTCTCTACAAATTTGCCTATTCAAGATGTTTCATATAAGTGGAATTATATAATATCTGTCCATTTGTGTCCAGCCTATTTCACTTGCTATAATGTTTGGAAGGTCCACCCATATTGTAGCATGCATAGAAACTTTGTTCTTCTTACGGCTGAATAGTAATTTTGCGTTGTATGCATAGACCACATTTTGTTTATCCATTCATTTGTGATGGACACTCGTTTTCGCCTTTGGCTCTGTTAAAAGGATTCAACTACTTTGTCTTTTAGAATTTGTAGTCAACATTTGCTGAAGTGTATTTATTCCCTGGAAAAATCATTCTTTAAGGGTCAGTTTTTGAATATCTTTGCTGGGGAAAACAGTTTCCAGATCCATGCTGGCTCTTTCGAAGGTTCAAACCACACTCCTGCTTTGAATATTAAATCAGCAAAATCACTAGACTTTTTTCCCTAGTTCCATCGAGATGAACTAAGGGTTGTCCCAGCAAAATTACTATCCTAGGGCCCCAGATGAACCTGGATGGTAAGTAATGCACAGCATAAAGTGCAAAAGTAGAAGAAAAGTGAAATTCTAAGGAAAAAAATGAGTAACTGAATTCACACTGAGAGAGTTAGCAGCTGGCTGATCTATGTGGTTTTAGAGTTAAGGTGATAGACTCTGGGCTTTCTTCAGCTCATGTAAGTCTTTTGCCTTTTAGAGCTAAGGAAAATGATAATGATAAGTCAGAAATTCATTCAGGAAACAGAACCACTCTCAGTACTTAAAGCAATAAATAATTTAAGATGGGGGACTCGATTGCTTTCAAAATTGTCAGAAGGACTGCCGGACTCGGTGCTAGGAGGGCACTAGAATGAGTCTCAAAACCATTCTTCCCTGATCCTTCAGGTAGCTACTACCTCTGAAACCATCACTGGAACTAAGAATTTAAGAACATAGTCTTGCCCCTGTGATCCAGGGTTATGGAACCTAGAGTCGCTGAAGTTGGTTGACCAACCCTTTTAGTTTTTGTCTTGCTAAGGAGGTCTATCCAAAGAGAAATAAAATGTTTATTGTTTACAATAAAACTTAAAAAAAATAAAATGAAATACTTTGTGCTAAAATAGGTTTTGGTATTTTCCTTCATCACTGAAGGATTTTTGTTTTTTGATAAAATTTGAGAAACTATATATTTAACATAATTCACAGCATCTAATTGTAAGTAGCATCTTTGCACACATTTTTTAGAAGTTGAGATCTGGTAGTGGGGTGATGAGATTGAGAGACTATAGGAAGTTGATGAATTGACATCTAAATTCATCCACAGAATGGAGATGGCAAAGACAATATAGATACAGAATTCCTAGGTACAAGGAAAGCAGGGGATGGGAGCCATTATTGAGTAGGGGATGGATCCAAGGGGGCTGTAAAGTTTCTGAATTTGAACAAGAAGCAGAAGGAGAAGAGTTACAAATTTCCATGTAATTCACTTCTTGTCTGTAATCTCATGTAATTGGCATACAATCTAACTGCAAAAACACTGATGAGCAAAATCAGACATTGTGACTGGACATAATTTAGAGTGGGGAGCCAAATAGCAGAGCGAGTTTTCAACCCTGATTGTAGAATGACCTTGCACTGTCTTATTCTGTCCTGCACTCTTCTGACCCACTTCAGACTCTTGGGTTGGGGGCAGGATCTAAAGTCCCATTAGTGGTTAGGACAATTTCCTCCCTCAAGAGAGTAGCCACATTCCCGACTGAGTCTTAGGTTAGGAAATATCTAGGGAGAACCTCATTTCTACAGCTTCATGTCACCTTACGAAGGAAGTGCTAATAATTAATGGATTCAGGGGCATTTCATTCACATGATTTAGCCCCTTCCTCTCCTTGGGGGGTCTCTGGAGGCAGTGACAGAAAATATAAATTATGCTCTGCTTTGCACTTCCCTTGCAGGGTACCCTATGGCTGTTCAGTACTTCCAAAGCTGTGAATGGGTCAGTCTGTTTAAATAGGGGGAACGTATTATCAGGCCTATTTGGCCAGTAGACCTGAGTCACCCGCTCTTCAATATTAGCTTTCATCAGTAATTAGACTCTTGGGTCTCTCTCTTTACTGATTCACAAATTGGGTGGGAAAGATAGAGGGATGTTAAGGATTAGTGCTCTCAAACACTTAAAGGTGAAGGTGTGAAGCTTTATCTCACTCCTTTAGCTCAAGCCGTACCATACAGTGTACATGTGAGGGGCCAGAGGCCACACCGTGGACAGCAGACTGGAAGTGATTCGGTCCTCTGGCACAGCCATCTTCTCAGCCAGGCTGGTGATGTCATTATCTTGGAAGGGCTTTGGCAGCGTTTTTGCTTTCCAAATAGATTGTTTGTCAGACTTCATTGTTTAGGTGAGATCCAAATAAGCTCCAGGATTTCACATCACTTGGTTTCACCATAATGTGTCATGTACCAAAACACGATTCAGCAACAAAAAATGACTAAAAAGTACTGCACTTCCAATTTTTACTTGCATCTCCTAAGAAACAGTAAAAGGAATCCAATTCAAAATACAGAAGCACTTATTTATAAATCCTCCTTGTTCTTCTCCAGTTTTTTCACACCCTTGGCTGCTTCCTAAGCCTTTTCGCTCAAAACTCTGCCAGAGTCTCCTTACCACTGTCATAATTGCTTTTCTGTTTTCTCTTCCTTGCTACATTCTTATTGCTTTATGTATTTACTTCACTTTTTTCTTTCTCTACACATTTACAGAATTTTTCAGAATAAGTAAGACCCCAGTGTCAATATGAACTATTAATAACCAAGGATAGATTTTGAGTGTAGAAAGAACTTGGTTTTGTTTATAGTTAGCTGGGTTTTAAATTAATATTAGTTTATGTAAATCAGTCATAATTTTAAAATTCAGCTTTCTTTAAGCCTTTAAGTTGAACTTCAAGTCTTATTATTCTATTTATGAATTTAGTAATTGTAGCATAAAATAAAAACTATTAACTATTAACTATTTAGTCTGTCATGAACAGATTAATTTCCCTGTGACTGTTATCAGTTGGACTGTTACATGCCCCATCCTTCATTATTTGCTCTTTGAAAGTCCATCCTCAATGAGCCCTCTGAATATCTTTTTCTTTGCCAGCTGGCCTGATGTTACGCTTTGTCAGTAGTGGGCACTGGGCACAGTGGGACAGGGATTTTCTTCTTGATTTCAGTGTGTTCCTCTTGGGAGGCTCCCACAGTCAGCAGCACCTGAACAGCCAGAAACTTCCCTCCCCTGGACCCTCTCAGGAGGTTTTGTAGCAGCATGCTTCTGGCAAAATACTCCCGTAAACAACTGGCGTCTTAGAGAGTGGATTTATGGAAGTTCCAGAGGGTAGATTTCCAGAAAGTCCCACCACAGAGCACCACAGTGACTTCTCTACCATCCAGGGAGCCATGATCATGCCCTCTCCAGCAAGCTCTGGATCACAGCCCTGGGTAGACCTCTTCCTGTGTGCTACATTTCACTTAAGGGCAAAACAGCCTCTTTTTTCTTTTCTTTTCTTTTTTTTTTTTTTTTTTTTTTCCGAGATGGAGTCTCACTCTGTTGCCCAGGCTGGAGTGCAGTGGCACAATCTCGGCTCACTGCAACCTCCACCTCCTGGGTTCACACCATTCTCCTGCCTCAGCCTCCTAAGTAGCTGGGACTATAGGAGCCCACTACCACACTTGGCTACCTTTTTTTAAATTTTTATTTTATTTTTTATTTTTAGTAGAGAGGGGGTTTCACCATGTTAGCCAGCATGGTCTCAATCTCCTGACTTCATGATCCGCCTGCCTCTGCCTCCCAAGGTGCTGGGATTACAGGCATGAGCCACCGCGCCCGGCCAAGACAGCTTCTTATGTCTGCTGTTCCTATAGTCTTTACGGTTCTCTTTACTTCTTACTAGAGAGTCCCTTATTATTCCAATCCCCTATTATAGGTAATAACTCTGTATCTAACTTTCCCTGGGGGAATGGCTGTGCGATTTCTATCTCTTGATTGGACCCTGATTGCCATACAGGATGTAGCATCTGGACACCCATTTGCACACCGTATCATACAACATGGGTTAAACAAGCAACCTTATTTATGCACCTAATTTATTCAATATGCTTAGACTTTAAAATTTTACATTTGTACCCAATACATTTAATTTTCACTTTAAGCACTCAAAATACCTGCAAGGACAAACTTAAATGCCTTAGAAAGCAAAATCTTCCCAAATAGTTAAGCAATGTTTGTATATCTAATAAGGTAAGTATATAAATATAGGAAATTTCAAGTTCACATAAGCATTTCAATGTGTTTACAAACTTAGTCAAATTCTTTCAGAGCATTCAACTTAAATCATAACTCTAAAATCAATTACTGATTTGGATTTGGCATCAGAAGGCTAATTTTCAGATTTTTCAACACGCCAGGGTTATCTTAAGCAGTTTAAATAAAGAAATATGGATTAGCTTGAACATAATACAACAATATTTATACTGTAGCTTTGAGTTGTTTATTCATTTCTGTATTTATTTTCAAACTTTTCCAGGGTAGAAAAGTCACCCACCTATGGGACAATTTTATGTTTGTTTAGCTAATGTTACTGTATCTGCAGCTCATAATCGTGTTACAATCACCATCTTGAGTAGGCTAAGGGAGATATGCAGACTATATGCATTCAAGTCATTCTTTCTGAAACATATATGGATACGGTTAGTCCTTTTAAAAAATAGTCCCGATGTCTATTGAAAGGTCACACTCTTCCTAATTATTTCATGTGATTTGGGTACTAGGAATCTTAAATTTTTATTCAGATGTCAGTTAACTTCTGCTGGGAAAGACAGTTCCATGCATGCAGTCTTTTGACCACAACTAGGCTGCATGAGAAGACGGTCCCTCTGCTGCAGCAAGAAGGGTGAGTGCAGGCCAATTGCCTGGTATCTGCTGCCAGGAGGGCCCCTTTGGGCATAGAGGACTGACACCCTCTGCTGAAGCTGATCTTGCTCTGTCTCTTCTCTATGTGAGCAAAGTTTTGTTCTGTCCAGTGCCTGATTGTGTTGTGTTTTTCATAGTAACTCTGATGCCAAGATGCAGTGGACAGAAGTGCTCGGACATCTGCTTTGAGTAGCAAGCAACAGGCGACATTTGCTCAAAAGCTTTCAATTCTTGAGTGAATTCTGAATTTCTATAGGAATGAGTCACAATGTTTTAAAGTCATTTCAATGCCATTTGATTAGACTGTGCATCTCTACTCACAAATTTGTCAGCCTCAACTCTGAAATACTGTAAATGACACCTTGAAGCTAACCCAGAAGGCTAGAATCCTTCCATCGGAAAGAAAGGTAGTGGAATTGTAGGCTGGGGTGGAGCTTGTAAAAGTGTTACTTTTTCCCCATTTCTATTACATTTGTGCTTGGGTAACACCGTGAGTAACTAGACAGGCTGCATGAAGACAGAGGGTTGAAATTTAGTCATTATTTACTTTTATGCTATCTAATCTGTTCACATCTTACCCTAACGGTAAGGCTGATTCTTATACCTGCTATTTCTATGTTTTTTATAGTTCTCTACTTGGTTTCCTAGGTCACGCCAGTCTTGGGAATAATTAAGAGTATCTGTATTTGGTTCAGAGCCCCTCAAGTATGATATCCAAACTCAAAACCTGGCCTTGGCCCTTTTCCATGGGCCCAGAGTGGTGTACACATCTTTACTTTTTGAAACTACCATCTATTGAGCACTCTGTTTTCCAGGCTCTGTGAAAGTCACATTATATAAATTATCTTGTTTAATTATCACATAAACACTGTGAAATAGAGATTTTTCACCAAATTTTTAAAGATGAAGAAACTGAGACACACATACACACAGAAAGCATACCTGCTGTCAGGTACTCTGCTGGGTGCTGGGGATAGAATGGTGAGCAAAAGTGGTTCCTGCCTGATATGGTTTGGATATTTGTCCCCTCCAAATCTCATCTTGAAATGTGATTCCCAAGGTTGGAGGTGGGGCTTGGAGGGAGGTGACTGGATCATGGGGCAAATCCCTGATGAATGGTTTAGCGCTATCCCCTTGGTGATAAGTGAATTATCACTCAGGTCACTCGAGACCAGATCTGGTTGTTTAAAAGTCTGGGACCTCACCTGCCTTGCTCTCTCTTGCTCCCACTCTCCCCATGTGACATACTGGTTCCCTATCACCTTCTGCCATGATTGTAAGTTTCCTGAGGCCTCCCTAGAAGCAGATACCAGCATCATGCTTCCTGTGCAGTCTGTAGAACCATGAGCCAATTAAACTTCTTTTCTTTATAAATTACACAGCCTCAGGTCTTTTCTTTCTTTCTCTTTCTTCCTTCTTTCTTTCTTTCTTTCTTTCTTTCTTTCTTTCTTTCTTTCTTTCTTTCTTTCTTTCTTTCTTTCTTTCTTTCTTTCTTTCTCTCTCTTTCTTTTTCTCTTTCTCTCTCCCTCCCTCCCTGTCTCTCTCTCTCTTTCTTTCTTTCTTTCTTTCTTTCTTTCTTTCTTTCTTTCTTTCTTTCTTTCTTTCTTTCTTTCTTTCTTTCTTGTCTTCCTTTCTTTCCTTTCTTTCTTTTCTTTCCTTTCTTTTCTTTCTTTTTTCTTTTTTTTGATGGAGTTTTTCACTCTTGTTGCCCAGGCTGGAGTGCAATGGCACGATCTCAGCTTACTGCAACCTCCACCTCCCCAGATCAATTGATTCTCCTATCTCAGCCTCCCAAGTAGCTGGGATTATAGGCAACCACAACTATGCCCAGCTGATTTTTTGTATTTAGTAGAGACAGGGTTTCATCTGTTAGTTAGGCTGATCTTAAACTCCTGACCTCAGGTAATCTACCTGCCTCAGCCTCCAAAAGTGCTGGGATTACAGGCTTGCACCACTGCAATGGCCCAGGTATTTCTTTATAGCAATGTAGGGACAGGCTAATACACTCCTATTTTGGAAGTTACAGTCAAGCGTGTGGAGGAAAGGAGTAGATATCTCACAGAGGCATGCATAATCCCCACATGGTGATCAACATAGGACCTGACCCTGGACAGGGGTGCCGGAAGTGTTTTCCTGAGCAAGTGGCATTTTCACACTCAACCCTGGTGCTATAGGCAGAATGTTTGTGTTCCCCCAAAATTTATGTACTGAAATCCTAACCCTCAATGTGATGGAGATGAAGCCTTTAGGAAGTGTTTAGGTCAGTAGGGTAGAACCTTATAAAATAGGATTAGTATCCCTATAAAATAGGCCCCAGAGAGCTCCTCTTCATCCTTTCTACCCTGTGAGGACACAGTGAAAACCCAGCCATTTGTGAATGAGGAAGCAAGCTCTCACCAGGCACTGAATCTGCGAGTGCATTTCTACTTGCCAGACTCCAAAACTGTAAGAAATAAATTTCAGTTGTTCATAAGCCACTCAGTCTATGGTGTACTGTTATAGCAGACTGAATGAACTAAGGCATCTGGTATATTTGACGGCAAACTCCTTTAAAGCACCCATTAATTGAGAACGGTGGAGAGCACATGAATTTTTGGTTCCAACAGAACTGGATTCAAATTCTAGCTTGAATTTTTACAATTGAGGTTAACTTGTTTGAGCATCAGTTTCCTCTTCTGTAAAGTGGTGATGATAATGATAATAGAGACCTCACAGGAAAGGATTAAATAGGATTATATATGCAATCATTTGGCACAGTGTCAGGCATCTGGATTTTCATTTCTTTCCCCTTCCTCTTGTCCTTGTCCAATTTTGTCCTTCATCTTTGTTCGCAAGTCTTAATTCTGACTTCCAAGTGCTTGGTCACAGGTCTCAAAGCCCCCTTCCTTTTGGAAAGATTATGGGCTCTTCATGAAAATCAGATTTCTAAAGCCAAGCTTTTGTGTCTAAACTCCCTAAGGTGGATATGTGTAATAGGTGCCCACCTCATAAACAAAAAATTCATTGCTCATGAAAAAAAAAAGCCCTCACAATAAGCCAAAGGTTAAAAAACAAACGAACAAGCAAACCCAAAAGCTTATCTTCCACAACATCCTTGTCAGTTTTTCTCAGCCCTGATTCCTTGTGGTTCTATTTTTCTTAGGGAAATCGAGAGACCTTTGCTCACTGCCATTGATTCTGCCGCTCTCCCAGCTTGCTGTGCGAGTTGTGGCAGCCTTGCTGAGACTGCCAGCTCAGGACGCAATTACTGCCAATTGCATTGGGATATTTTGTGTGAGAGAATGCCCTGTTATAGAACACACATAGGGAAGCAAAACACTGATTATTTAATTTGCATTGTTTTTCCATGAATCTAAAGAAACTCCCTTCTGCAAGAACCACAGAGACAAAATGATTAAGACAGAACAGCCAGAATAAAATGAAATAAACCTAGTTGCATAAAAGAAAATGGGGGAAACACACTCATGGAAGCAGAAACAGTCATAAAAAACAAGGTTATTTAAATAATATTATATCTCTCCTGCCTTATCATTCTGATTACATTCAACTAATCTACAAAATTGAAAGGTATGAGCAGTATTTCCTTAAAGCACATTAAATAATAGTGTCAAAATGCAAATTTATTCATTAAGTATAAATGAGGATGTTAAATATTCATGAATTGTTGCTCCCAGTATATAATTAATCCCATGGTCTTTGAGTCCAAAACATTTAGAAGATAAAGGGTTTATACCATCACTATTATAAACTGACACTATTCCCCAAAATACTCTTCAGGGCAAAGGTTAGGCACCTAGCAGTTCCCAAATGGAATTTCATTTTATCAATACTTTATATTGCATTTTAATAGGAACATGGCTATCTGATGACACAAGATTTATATTTCTAACTCTTGCTGTCTGATAATCTAGGTTGAAAATAAATATTTCAGGCTTGAAGAAGCTCTTGGTTAGCCTGAATATAATAGATCTAAAATTCTCTTTTGTTTTGTTTTTGACCTTGGGCAAATGGAAGCATTTTATAAAAGTCTCCCTCTTAAGCAGAAAATGTCATGTTTTTACCTCCTTCTTGATTCTTTTGTTGTTGTTGTTGTTAGGCTCAGTCCTTTCATTTGGGGTTGCTTTAGAATCTCCTGAAAATATAGCCCATTTTCTCTACATGGTCCACCTCATCTGGGGCCTGTTAAAGTGTGCCCCTGGCTGACAGACAAAACGGACTCCCTGTGGCTAAGTGAGATGCTTGAAGTTAAAACAGAACCAGTTGGTCATGGATGGGTGAGGGAGCAGTCATGTGCTCTGTATTCTCAGAAGGATGTTGTAAAAGTGTCACAGGACCTCCCTTTCTGCAATCAAGCTAAACTAGTTTCTGTTGTCAGTGCCAAGATAAACCATGGTTAGAAGCCCTCCACACTACCCCCAACAGACATTTGAAAGAAAAATCTGACAAAGACTTCTGGTGTGGGGCTTGGAAGACACTCAATCGAAGCTTGACTATTTTGACCAATCAAAACAGAACAAGTTGGAATCCTTCATTTGCATAAAAGGACCAAACTGCAAACTGGGGTGAGAACTTTAAGCCAGATCCTCCATTTGTTCTTCAGAGAGCACACTTTCACTTGCACTGAAGGCTATGCCCCCCTAGTCTGCAGCTGTGTTTATGTGTGCCTGTGTGTGTGTATGTGTGTGTGTGTGTCTGTGCAAAAATAAAGCTCTCACTTTTCCTCTGAAGATTTCATTATCTTTTGTTAACAGGATATATAGAGTTTGGAAATTATTTCTCTCAAAATGATTAATATATCTTTGAGTATTCTGGAAAGTTAAAGTCATCCATTCATAGTGTTCCTTATTTGCTGCCTAGGTTTCTTGTAGTACAGTTAATTTAGGTTCATAATTATTTTTGTTGATCCCTGGTGATATGATTTGGCTCTGTGTCCCCACCCAAATCTCATGTTGAATTGTGATTCCCAGTATTGGAGGAGTGGCATGGAGGGAGGTGATTGGATCACCAGCATGGTATTTAATGGTTTAGCACCATTCCCCTCGTGCTGTCTCATGATAGAGTTCTCATAAGATCTCATTGTTTGAAAGTGTGCAGCACCTCCTACCTCTCGCTCTCTCTTCCTCTCTTCTGCTCCATCATGTGAGAACAATGCTTGCTTCCCCTTCACCTTCTGCCATTATTGTAAGTTTCCTGAGGCTTCCCCAGCCATGTCTCCTGTATAGCCTGCAGAACTGTGAATCAATTAAACCTCTTTTCTTCATAAATTACCCAGTCTCGGGTAGTTCTTTATAGCAGCGTGAGAACAGACTAATTCACCTGGGGAAACCTACAATGGCAAAATAGCAAATGAAAAAACTTTAAAACTTTTACCAAAAGTAAAAGAAATTGGAAATGTTATTCCTCCTCATATCTTTCTACATTTTTAAATAATTTATAGTGTTTGGAAGATTTAAAGTTAGGATGCCAGCTCTTCCAATTCTGTAAAACTGTATATCTCTATTTCTGTATGGTAGATTAGATTCTTATTCTTAATTCTTTACCTCTCCATATGTTATAATTTTACAACCATACCTTTTGGCATGTGATTTTTGTAAATATATCTCCCAAGAGTTCCAGAGTCTGTTTCTCTGCTCCATTAATGTGGGACTTAGCCACACAACTTGTTTCTGCAAGCAAAATGTTAGCTGAAGTGAAAGTGGGCCAGTTCAGTGCCAAGGTTTTCAAGGCATCATGTGTTTGTGCTCATTCTCTTATGTTTCTACCATTCACCATGAGAAGAGCATGTTCCAGCAAGCTGCTAATCTAAGGAATATGCATGGAGCTGACCTAATCCCAGCCTTCAGGTTGGAGCCATGCCCAGTGTAGATCAGCTGAACTTCAGACTTGAGGGCTGGGATTAATCTGAGGTCAAAATGTGTGTCTATTTTGGTCTCTGAATGACCTTGCATAAATATATATTTCAACTCCTTAGAACCTCTGCTCTCTTAATAATAAAATGAGGTTATCTAACTTACAGGGTTCTTGTGAAGATTAAAGGAGGTTTTATATATATGTGTGTGTGTGTGTATGTGTGTGCATGTATATATAAACTTTTGTCTTTTGAGTGCTGATTCATGCTAAATACTATGTTAAGTACATTAAAATCATTATCTCTGGACTTATAATTTCTAGTAATGCCTAAGGCGTTCTTCCTTCAGATATCCATAGGCCTATGTCTCTGCCTCCTTCAAATCTTCAACTTCACTAGTTTTTTTCTTCTGCAATTAGTCTAATCTAGTGTGAATTCTATCCAGTGTATTTTAAATCTCATACATTGCAGTTTTCATCTCTAGAAATGTGATATGGGTCTTTTAAACTATCTTTGATGTCTTTACTTAGCTTCTGAACATATGGTAAATATTCCTAACAATAGTTATAATATCTGTATCCACTAATTTTAACATCTGTGCCAATTCCTGATCAGTTTTAATTGATTTTTCTTCGCACTTTCTTGCTGCTTTGCATCCTAGTAATTCTTTATTGAATGCCAGACATTGTGGACTTCATTTATTGGGGTATTATACATGTTTGTAGGTCTATTAAATATTATTGATCTTTAATTTGGGAGGTAGTTAAATTACTTGGAAGTAGTTTAATCCTTTTGGGTTTTGCTTTTAAAATTTTTAGGTAGGACCAGGACAGTATTAAGCCTAGGTGTAATTATTCCCCATTACTCAGTTAAGAACTTTCTGAATAATGTGTTCAATGCCCTATGAATCATGAGATTTTCTGGTTTTGCTGGTGAAAATGGGCACTATTCCCAACCTGGTGTGAGCCTTGGCAATTATTCTCTCTAATTCTTTTGGGTGGTTAATCCACTGGTCTCAAATGCATGGGCTGATGAATATACAACTGAAGACTCCAGAGGGACCCTCTGAAATCTCTGAAGTTTTGTCTCTGTGGCTCTTTCTCCTGTCTGGCACTCCATCTGCTATCTAGAGACTAGTTGCCTTAGTCCCTCTGGAATCCAGTTTCCTCTTCTTTACTCAGGGTGTCCACCAGCCTTGGCCTAGCTTCCCCCTACCAGAGACTTGGCCTGGAAACTCTTTCAAGATGATAAACTGGGGCAATATTAAGGCTCATCTTGTGTGCTTCCCATTTCTGAGAGATCGCTGTCTTTTGTTCCCCTGCATACAGTGTCTTAAAAACTGATGTTTTGTATATAGTTAGTTCACTTTTTTTGGTTGTTTCAGGCAAAAAAGCAAATCCAGTCTTGTCTTGGCCAGAAGATGAAGTCTTTATTCTTTTTTTTTTTTAATTATTAAAAGTCTGTATGTATGTATCACAATAAAGGCCAGAGGGCCTGGACTTATTTCTGTTGGGGAAATCTACTTTTGGCTTGTATGCTGACCAATACTATTTTATTATTTGAATGGTAAGTTAAAAAAAAATTAGAACCAGAAACCACACACAAACACAGAGCTAATAATATTTTTTGTAAATAGCACACCATGAGCAAGAAGAAGTAAAATAAAGAATCCTCTTGTTTTTCTTTGCAAGTGCCTGAAGTTGAAGAGGGCAGGGAAACATCTGCATGTAATTGGGATCATTGGAAAGCAGGACCACAGATGGGCTAGTTGAATTTCAGGACATCCTTTATCGGTAAGATTGTTAATGAGACAAAAGAACATATTGTGTAAAATAGTAGAAGAAGATAGTGTCATTGTGAAGGCAGCTCTTCGAGGTGTCATGTTAAATGGAAATGAATAGTGACTACATTGATTCTTTCCTGTGGAACTGTGAAACCAGGTTGATAAACAAAACACTTGACTAAGCAAGAACAATTACATATATGTGGTTCTCAATGGGGAAGCTAAACGTGGGTTGCTTGATGTACCATAGTATAGACTGTGAACTGGGTTAAGGGCTATGGCACCTGGAATTTCCTCAAATAGTTGAGTGTAGAAGTAAGAATGAGGAAGCAAGTAGGAAAGAACATCTGTCTGCCTGACTAATTATCTATCACTAAGTGACCCAGGGACATTTCTCGTAATTTTTTTTTTTTTTTTTTTTTGAGATGGAATCTCGCTCTGTACCAGGCTGGAATGCAGTGGCACAATCTCGGCTCACTGCAACTTCTGCCTCTTGGGTTCAAGCAATTCTCCTGCCTCAGCCTCCCAAGTAGCTGGGAGTACAGGCATGTACCACCATGCCCAGCTAAGTTTTGTATTCTTAGTAGAGATGGGGTTTCACCATATTGGCCAGGATGGTCTCTATCTCTTGACCTCGTGATCCACCCATCTCAGCCTCCCAAAATGCTGGGATTACAGGTGTGAACCACCGCGCCCAGCAATTTCTAGTATTTTTAAAGTGATTCCACGTTGTTTGCTTATTTCCAACCTGACACCTATTTTTATGCCTTGGTTGGATTCTGCTTTCATACTGCAAATGGAAATGGATATTGTTGACTATCTCCAAAATGATACTTTGGTCTGAACAGTTCAATTTGGTTGTTCCTTTTGGATCTAATTGTCCAGGTAACTTTTTTTTTTTTGTAGATCAGATATAAGTAATTCACATATGAGAGAGTGAAAAGTAATAACAGTAGTTTTAGCAGATAAAACATATTGGCTCAGTTTGGACTAAGTTCTTTCCATGAATCAAGTCCTTTAATCATGTAGCTACAGAAATGAGATATTTTTATTTGTAGATGAGGCTTAGAAAGATTAAGCAACTTGCCCAAAGTCATACATTTTATAAATAGTGAATCTAAAAAGCCTCAGATTTCTCATCCAGAAATGTGGGTTTTTACTGAGTTCCCTCTGATTTTTATTGGTGCTCAATGAAATAAAGTGATTTTTTTTTAGCTACAATGCCTAGCACAGAGTAAGCACCCATCACATAATAGACAAGAACAACCTTTACTATCATCAGTGTTTTGTACAAGGTCACACAGTAAATGGGAGCCAGGATTTGAAATCCATGTCTTCTTATTATGGAGCCTCGATTTTAAACTACTACTCTCCTGCTTGTAATTTTAAAAGTGTTATAATATACTTTATGTGGGCTTTGGTGTGATTAGAGGCATGGCTTTAATCCCTGGCAGAAAGATATGACAAATAGCAAAGTTTAAAAGAAAAAAGCAAAACAGAATGTAGAAGAAGAGAATCCATTGTTTCCAGAGGAGCAGGCTTCTTCATGAATAGCTCACTAGGTTTTTCTGGCAACACCAAACCTGAGACAAGATGGTGTGCTAAGAGCAGACCAGCAGACTTGCCAACCAAAGAGGAATGCAAGGGGTGCCATCAGAAATTCCTGTGGCTATCAGTCAAATTGGAAGCAGGTAATGACCAGAATATTGCATGTAGTCTTTCATGACTACTAACTAATCAGTGAGTAACTAGTATGGTCAGTGAGACCAAGAAGAGAGATGTGACCAGAAAGGTCACGGACTTTGCCATTCATGAATGGGGTTCCTTAAAGTGTCCTGATGACTTCAAGGATCACAGGAAAAATAAAGAGAAATAAAAGATACACAACTCTGAAAAAAAAAAGCATCAAGCCAAGAAGTAAGAGAGAAGAAAGAAATGCAGTAGCAGTAACAGAACCGCAGTGAGTGTGGCTATTGGGCTCTGACACTGCTCCTTTCATCACAACCAGCTCATTCATCATGGGGGCTACTTGAGGAATTACCTGAGCCTTCCCTCCCACTTACCTAGTTAGCTTGGTATGCCCTTCTACTTTTGCTTCTAAAATATACTTTATTTTCTAGTGCTGTTTTAGGTTCACAGCAAATTGAGTGGAAGGTACAGAGATTTCCCGTATACCCATTGCTCCCACTAATGCACAACCTCTACCATTATCAACATTCCCTACTAGAATGGTACATTTGTTAACATCATTATCACCCAGAGTTCATAGGTTACATTAGGATTCACTCTTGGTGGTGTACATTTTGTGGATTTGGACTAATGTACCATGACATGCCTTCACTATTATAATATCATGTACAGTAGCTTCACTGCCCTAAAAATCCTTTGTGCTCCACTTACTTGTCCCTCTTTCCCCTCAACCCTTGGCAACCACTCATCTTTTTACTGTCTTCATGGTTTTGCCTTTTCCAGAATGTCATACGTTTGGAATCACACGTCATGTAGACTTTTCAGATTGGTTTCTTTCACTTAATAATTTGCATTTAAGGTCCTTCCATGCCTTTTCATGGCTTGATAACTCATGTCTTTTTAGTGCTGAATAAAATTCCGTTGTATGGATGTACCACAGTTTATTTATCCCACTCACCTAGGATGTCTTGGCTTCTTCCAAGTTTTGACAATTATACATAAAACTGCTATGAAAATCCATGTGTAAGTTTTTATGTGGACATAGTTTTCAACCTGGGTAAATACCAAGAAGCATGATTGCTGGATTGTGTGATAGAAGCATATTACTTTGTAAGAAACCTCTAAACTGTCTTCCAAAGTGACTATACTATTTTGCATTCCAAACAGCAATGAATGAGAGTTCCTATTGCTCAAAATCCTTCCCAGAATTTAGTGTCTGTCTTCTAAATTTTGACCATTTTAGTAAGTGTACCACTATGAGTCGTGTCTTGTTGTTTTGATTTGCATTTCCCTGACGACAGAAGATGTGGAACATATTTTCATATGCTTATTTACCATCTGCATATCTTCTTTGGCAGGGTGTCTGTTAAGGGCTTTGGTTCGTTTTTTTTATTTGTTTTTTGTTTCCTTATTGTAGACTTCTAAAAGTTCTTTGTGTATTTTAGATAACAATCCTTTAGAAGATGTGTCTTTTACAAATATTTTCTCCTAATCTGTGCCTTGTCTTTTTATTCTCTTGAAAGTGTCTTTCACAGAGCAGAAATTTTAACTTTAATAAAGTCCATCTTATTCATTCTTCCTTTCATGAAGTGTGCCTTTGGTGTTATGTCAGAAAGGTCATTGCCAAATCCAAGGTCATCTGGATTCTCTCCTATATTATGTTCTAGGAGTTTTATAGTTTTTCATTCCACATTTAGACTTGTGATTCATTTTGAGTTATTTTATGTGAAGGGTGTAAGGCTTGTGTCTAGATTGATTTTTTTGCATGTAAATGTCCAGTTGTTCCAGCACCATTTGTTAAAAGGACTTTCTTTCCTTCTTTGTGTTGCCTTTGTTCCTTTGTCAAAGATCAGTTGAATATATTTATGTGGGCCTATTTCTGGACTCTCTATTCTGTTCCATTCTTCTCTTTGTCTGTTTTTACCAATACTAGACAATGTTGATTACTGTAGCTTTATAGTAAGTATTGAAGTTGGGTAATGTCAGTGCTTCAACTTTGTTCCTTTAACTCAATATCATGGTGACTATTCTAAGTCTTTTGCTTCTTCATATAAACTTTGGAATTATTCTGTTGATATCCACAAACTATCAATTGGGGAGATTTCATTGAATCTATATATCTAGTTGAAAGAACAGACATCTTGACACTGTTGGGTCATCATATCTGTGAACATGGAATAATTTCTCCATTAATTTAGTCTCTTTGATTTATTTAATCAGAGTTGTGCAGTTTTCATCATATAGATCTTGAACATGTTTTTTTAGATTTATACCTAAGTACTAGTCCCTGCCTCTTGACCCTCTGCTTTGCTTACCTATTGAACATTATTCTCAGGTTGTCTGCAATTCCCATTCCCTTTGCTGCTTCACCCATCTCTTACATATTGCGAGTCTTCTTGTGATCATACGGTGGTAATAGCTCTCAGACTCTGGCAAGCCTGAGTATTTGAAGCAGGAGAACCAGCACCTGAGAAAATAAGAAGCCTACAGGATACTCTGAACTCTGGCTATGGTAGACTGGGCTGTTGAAACAACTTTGCGCCGAAGTTCTAGCTTGATTTTCCTATGCCCCCCCAACTGCCTTCTTACTTCTCCCTGAAGACTTCAAGCTTTCTGATAACTTGAAAAGAGCTCAGCCTTTGGGGTCAGCCAGGCCTGGAATACAATTTTATTTAGTTGCTTATTAGCATTGTGTCCTTGAGCAACATACTTAACCTCTCTGAACCTCATTTTCTTCATTTGTAAATGGGTAATAATAGCACTTACAGCACAAAATTAACATGAGGATTAAAAGAGAGGACCCAGAAATCTTTATACTTGAAATAACAGACACTTTTAAAGTTCTTGCTCCTTTTATTTGCTTTACTTATTAATAGTACCTTCTCCTCCCCTAAACTCATCACTTATCTTTCCCATCCCTTACTCTCATCAACTATTCTTCTCCTGATCTTCCTTTCCACCATGAACTATATTTTATTGTTAAATACAATACCCATACAAAAAGTGCAGGGCACATAAATGTAAAATTTAATAAATTATAAATTAAACACCTGCTTAACACCTCCTAGGGACTTGTGCTTGAGAATCTCCTGTACTCATCCATCATCTTTCCTTAGAGAGCCCCTGTCAATTTTTTACATTAACTGCAGGGTCACTTCCTCCTGTCCACAAAGATTTTCTTGTGTTTTTCTGAGGGGATGTCATGGTATTTATTTGCATGGCAACAATTCCCATGGGGAAGGAGTTGGAACTATGAGCTAAGGGTGACATAGGGGAAGGATAAGGAAACTGAGCAAACCAAGAGACAGCCTTCCTTAGGGAGGGTCACAAATCACCTGGTCCCAAGCCAAGTCTAATCCAATCTGGGGCCATATTATTTTCTAAGGAGTTCCATCTGTGAAGAACTCAGAACCTGGTAGTAAAGATTTCTGGCTGTGCCGGCTCTTAGTGTCTTGTGATATCTAAGTTGTACTTCAGAGGGTTCTTCCAAAGAAAATAAAGATGGCTGACAGTAGTGCCACGGTAATGTCTTGAGAGGAATTTGCAATTGTGCAGCATTTCAGGACAGGGACCTAATCCCAGGATGAGTGAGTGGGAATCAGGACTTGGCCTGAAGCCAGGTCAACAGATTGGCCACAGAGGTTGGGGCTGACTGAGAAGTTCAGACCTGGAACCCATGTAGGTTCTCAGCTTACTAATTTCATCCCACACAGGACTCCAGCGCAGATACCAATTTTAGATTAAAGGGCAAGGTCTTTTGAAAACCACAGAAAAGGTTGGATGGATAAGTGTAGCCATGGGCTGCCAGATGCTGCTCATTTTCTCTCTCCTTTCTATGTGCCCCTGCCACTACTCTCCACTGAACTTTTGACTGGGAGGTGGAGCTGGCCTTCATATAGTACCACCCTACTATTCTTCAACACTTTGGCAAAATTTATTCTTTCTGTGAAATTCATGTCGTTTGACTATCCCTGACTACTTCTAATTTTTGTTACCTATTTGTTATAGGTAACTCACCATACAGACAGCATTGAGGTTTCTACATTTTCTTCCATCCTATCTGTCATCATCATCCTCTGTGGCTATTACATTGAACAAGCAATTTAAAATTATGATCAGCACACACTTGTGTCTCTTAAAATCTCTTTAAACTTTATTAAAGGTGATTTTTCCCTCTGTCTCAAGATAAAGACTTTGACAGGCACCAACTTTTCTGTTCATTTTGAGGTAATATAATCTGGTCACCTATATCAAAAATAAGCTTCAATTAAGAAATTAAAATATTTTGTCTTATGTAACACTCAATGATCTAAATATTATTTAGCAATCACATCTCTTCCGATTCCCCAGATCTTCTTCCTGGCTTCAGGTTAGATCCTTCTACTCACTACTGTTCTTCAGCTAACCTCCTCTCCCATTTTCCTTGCCATTTGACTCCCAGTGGGGTCTTGGGGTTGGCTGTGTGAACCGAGGAAGTGTAAGGGAATAAACCTGTTCTTATTTGGCTGTATGACTTCCGGGTCTGTTGGCTTTGGAGATGTGAACCAGCTGGCCCTCTTTCTTATGGGACTCTTCAAAGGTTCTCTACAGAATCCCTGATATGGATTTTCACCCAAATCTTGAAGTTCCCATAATCCCCACATGTTATGGGAGGGGCCCAGTGGGAGGTAATTTCATTATGGGGTGGTTATCCTCATACTGTTCTCATGAGAGTGAGTGAGTTCTCATGAGATCTGATGGTTTTATAAGGTTCTTTTCTCCCTTTTGCTTGGCACTTCTCCTTGCTGCTGCTATGTGAAGAAGGACCTTTTTGCTGTCCCTTCCACCATGATTTTAAGTTTCCTGAGGCTTCCCCAGCCATGATGAACTGTGAGTCAATTAAATCTCTGTAAATTATCCAGTCTCAGGTAGGTTTTTATAAGCAGCATGAAAGCAGACTAAGACAATCCCTTTCTCCTGCAGTTCTCCAGACCTGGCTGATGTGGGCCCCTTGCTCTGAGGAGCTGTGGGAGTGGAGCCATATCACTGTAGAAATTTGCTTTCATGGCCCTGCCACCAAAGAAGGCAGAGAGTCTTTCTTTCATCCTCCAGATCTTTCCACTAGAAATCAGACTCTAGTCCACACCCTTTTTTCTTGGGTAGGTCAGTGTAAAGGCTGTTCTTGTATTGCTATAAAGTAATACCTGAGACTGGATAACTTATAAGAAAAGAGATTTAATTGGCTTACAGCTTTGCAGGCTGTACGGGAAGCAGAACACTGGCATCTGCTTCTGGGGAGGTCCCAGGGAATTTTTACTTTTGAAAGAAGGTGAAGCAGAGCAGGATCATCACATGGCCAGAGCAGGAGCAAGAGAGAGAGGGGTTTAGGGGGAAGGGATGTACCACACACTTTTAAACAACCAGATCTCCTGGGAACTCAGAGAGCTCACTTAGCACCAAGGTGCCCAAGCCATTCATGAGGGATGTGCCCCCATGATCCAAACACCTCCCGCTAGCCCCAGCCTCCAACAATGGGGACTACATTTCAATATGAGATTTGGGTGGGGACAAATATCCACACTACAGGAGTCAGGCACCAGTTCTCCATTTTTCTCCACTTCAGAAAATCAGTGTCAAAGCTCTCCTAAGATGTTTCTTACTGGGGATAGGGTTAGAAGGTAGAACTCAAACAGGGCAATAGCTTTCACCGAAGAAATTCCTTCACAATTTTTCCTCCAAATTCTCTCTTCACCCTCTGAATGCTCTTTTATATTTTCTTTCTGTGGTGAGGGGGTAAGGGGGCTCAAGATCCCTGGTAAATTATCATTTGGTGGAAATTTGTCCATGTAATCTTAAATGTTTAATATATAGGAATTAATTTGCTCATAAGATTCTTTAATTAACTTTTTACTACCGGTAAGATCTGCGGTGTCATCCCCTTTTAATCCTTGATGCTGGCAATTTGTGTCTTCTATTCCTTGATAAGACTCACAAATCAAAACAGTCTATTGATATTTGTTTTTTAAAATAACCAACTTTTGGCTACGTTGATTTTTCAATTGCTTTTTCTATGTTACTGAGCATAGTTTGTTAAAACCCCTCAGTAGGATTGTGAACCTGTTCACTTCTCATTTTATTACTGTCAGTTTTCACTCTGTATATTTATTTTGAGGCTCTGTTATTAGGTGAATACAAATTTAAAACTGTTATATCTGTTTGATAGATTGGCCATTTTATCATGAAAAGGTAATTCTTTTTTTGCCTTCACGTCTACTTTGATATTGGTCCAGATATATCAGCTGTCTGACTGGTGTTTGCATGGTTTTTTTTTTTTTTTCTATGTTCAACTACTCTGTATATTTATCTTTAAGGTGTATCTCCCATAAAAAGAATATTTTGTGTATGTCATTATCTGTCATGTAGCCTATTTCATTTATTTCCTCAATATAGTGATATATATTTGAACCTGCCATCTTACCGTTTTGATAGTATTTGTCCCATTTATTGTACATTTCTTCATCTATACTTCATTGGATTAAGAATTACTTTGGGATTAAGTATTACTACCTATTATTACATTTTGCCATTTTGGATGGCTTGTAAGGTGTTTAATCTTTTATTTTTTTTTAGTGGTAACCTCAAGATTACAATTAATGTTTGACTTTAAAATCTAGTATAAATTTGTACTTTTACCATTTCCTGGATGATATAGGAATTTGGAAAACTTTAACTTTGTTTACCCTACTCATGCCTTCTAGTTACTATGTCATATTTCTGTTGAACATATATGTAAAACTCTACCAATTTATCATTTCTATTGTTTTATGCCATTAATATTTACTTACATATGTATCCTTTCAATTACTCTTTACTGCTTCCCACATTTCATTGTTTCCAGTTGTGGCATGTTACCTTATGCCTTATTATATTATGTGACATTTATTTCAACCCAGGTTTACTGGTGAAAAATTAATTTTTGTGAAAATTTCTTTGTGTTGACTTCATATTTATAGAATATCATCGCTAGTTATAAAATTCAAAGTTGGCAACTTTGGAGATAGTGTTACATTATCTTCTGATTTAATCATTTCTGTTGAGAAGGCAGCTGTCTGTATAATAGTTGTTCCTTTGAAATTAATGTATGCTTTTTCCTCTAGTTGCTTTTGAGATTTTCTCTGTGCACTTGTTTTTTTCCAGTTGTAGTATGAAGTGCCTAAGGGTTGTTTTCTTTATATTTTTCCTTCTTAGAATTTAAAGTACTTCTTGAATCTATGGCTTGATGTCTTTCTTGTTTTAGAACATTTCTTGGCTATATATCAACATTCTTACTGTCTACTTCATCTAAGACTTCAGTAACAAGTATGTTAGTCTTTTTTTCATACTTCAGCCTAGATATTCACTACTGACCTTCCTTTTAGTTCACCCTTTAGTCCTCTCTTTAGCTATGTCTAGTTGGCTATGAAACTCATATACTGGGTTCTTTTTTCCAATTTTTGAAGTTTTCAATTATAGAATTCCTTTTTAATTTTTTAGTTATCTGCTGAATATTTATCTTACTGTATTTTTTCTTGAGTGTACCAGACACAGTAATTTTTGTTTTATATATGATAACTCCAATATTTATATTTCCCATAGCTTCATGTTCATTGTCTTATTGTCTGCTATTTACTTTGTTTCTTCTCCTAGTTTGTGTAGCCGATTTTTATGTATTTATTTTTTAGATTTTGTGGGTTTATTCGTATATGAAAAAATACAGACATAATTTGGCTCTGGCGATATTATTTTCTTTCAGAGAGTGTTTAATTTTTCTCGGCAGGCGGTTAGGCTGGGGGCAGGTCAATTTCGGATTGAGATGATTAGAATATTGATTCATGTGGGTTAGTTTGGGCAGGTCAATTTCGGATTGAGATGATTAGAATATTGATTCATGTGGGCTAGTTTACATCCTGTTAGCCTTTCTTCTGTTAAGTAGTCCTTCAAGGGCCTTAAGCGAAAGCTGTGAATGTTTCCCAGAGCCTCTTTTCTTTGTTGGACTTGAACTTGAACATTTTGCTCCCAGTCTTTATGAGACTGCTAAAAACGTTGGTTAGGTTTCCAGGCTCTGGAGGCTGCCTACAAATCAGCAAGTGCTTCAAAGGGAAACACAGAACTAAATGTCAGGCCCACCTCCTTGCACTTCCCTTCTCTGAGAACCTTGGCGCCTAATATCCTAGTTTCTTGATGGCTCCCTGGTGTTTTCCAACAGATTTTTTTTGGTTCATATTTTATCCAGCCTTCTCAGTTGTTCTTGGCAGTAAAGGTTAGTCTTATGCAAGTTAATATGCCATCACTGGGATCAGAAACTCTTATTGTGCATTTCAAATTGTAGCTTTTGATGTATATATCCTATCTTTACTAGTAGGTGGTAAATTCCTAGAAGGTAGGTATATATACTTTTTATTTGTAACACCTTGCCTTACATACAATATATACATATATTTACTCGCTGAATTAATACATTTTTATTGGATGTCTTCAATTAAAAGAAATAATGCTAAACTCAATTTTTTCAGAAGTTAAAATTTCTAACATAAAATGCTATTGAAGAATCATTGTGATAAATGAATATAGACTCAGAAAAGTGAACCAGCTAAACTACATCAAAGCTTTAAAATAATGTCAGAAGAGTCAGATACAGAAATTCTGAAAACCTTTAACTCCCCAGGATTAATTCATTCTACATGAAATAGGTGTTCTCCTGGTGACACTTTGATCCAACATCCTCGTGTTGTCAGAGTTCAGAAGCCTTAAGGCCTCAAAGTGCTCCTCTGATTTTTATCCAAAACTATAATCAGGTTTTGATCCATTTTAGAAAAGAGGCCTGATCTCTGAGTACAGTGGTAGCCATGGTGCCGGAGGAATCATCGTGTATAGACCAAAGGCCCAGTGAGGGGTAAACAACTGATAAATGCATGGCTGCAAATGTTTGGCTACTTCCTTCTTCCTTTTCTTTGATTACTTGGCATAATGATATTTATTTCTTTTTTTCTAGTCTTTTTAATAACAGTTT
>NW_016806688.1:1435723-1442214 GCF_001698545.2 Rhinopithecus bieti
ATAAAATTTTTTTTTTTTTTTTTTTTTTTTTTTTAAATGGAGCCTTGCTCTGTCACCCAGGACTGCAGTGCAGTGGCACAATCTCAGCTTACTGCAAGCTCCACCTCCCGGGCTCACGCCATTCTCCTGCCTCAGCCTCCCGAGTATCTGGGACTACTACACCTGCCACCACACCTGGCTAAATATTTTTGTATTTTTAGTAGAGACAGGGTTTCACTGTGTTAGCCAGGATGTTCTCGATCTCCTGACCTCATGATCCGCCTGTCTCGGCCTCCCAAAGTGCTGGGATTGCAGGCTTGAGCCACCGTGCCCAGCCTCAATAACAGGTTTTAAATTCTTATTTATTTAAGAAATATTTTTAGTGTTTGTTACAGACTAACTACGAGGCAAATACTAAGACTGAGTGGATGCAAAGAGGGATATAAAAAAGTATTAATTACAACCCTTGTTTCCATCTCTCTCTCTTTCTCTCTCTCTCGGGAGTGTGTGTGTGTGTGTGTGTGTGTGTGAAAGAGAGAGAGAGAGAGAGAGAGAGATGATATATATGATGAAGACAGTAATAAACAGCCTAGACATAAGGAAACCAGAGCCAACTTCCAAATTCCAGATTGAAACCTTGCTGTGGAATATATATGGTTATTGAATGAAGAAATTGATTTCAAGAAAATTGGTGGAGTGTAATTTCTGATTGCTGCATCAAGTGCTTAGATCTGAGTTGCTTTCAGTTGAAGTCACAAGAAGATGATAAATTAGGTTTACAGGATTTGGCAAAGATTATTTCCAAACAAAAGCAACTCTAAATTTCGACCTATTCTTGTCAATGCAGAAGGAGATTTTAAGATTCCAACAGATAGGAAGATTTGGGAACGCATAGTTTCTAAAACAGCAGTTTTAATCTACGTTGGACAGTCCAGGAGAATATGGGCAGGGAACTCTTTCTGGGGATTATGAGACTGCAACCAGGTTCAGAAAGGAAAGCTCCATACTTCAGCCCACAGTTAACCAGTCAGTCCTAGAAATCTGATTCAGGAGAGAGTCTTACTGCCTTAGATTGAATGGTTTTACAACAGTTGAGTGGATTATTTGATGTGATTGGTCCGTAGATATAATGCCTGACTTATTCAGGACGGGCTCAATTAAATCTTTTATTTTTACCAGGGAAGAAGAATGATGGTGATAAACACTTCTTATTTATTTATTTATTTATTTATCTGAGACAGAGTCTTGCATTGTCACCCAGGCTGAAGTGCAATGGTGTGATCTCGGCTCACTGCAACCTCTGCCTCTTGGGTTCAAGCGAATCTCCCTCCTCAGCCTCCTGAGTAGCTCGGATTACAGGCACCTGACATCATAGCTAATTTTTGTGTTTTTGTAGAGACAGGGTTTCACCATGTTGGCCAGGCTGGTCTTGAACTCCTGACCTCAGGTGATCCACCTGCCTTGGCCTCCCAAAGTGTTGGGATTACAGGCATGTGCTACCACGCACGGCCAGCACTTCTCTTTCAACTCACTGAGGAAATCATTCTGACAATATTTTTACTATCCAAACTGAGGAATATAATGTTTTGATAATGAAGAGAAAGCTTTTCATTAAATTAATCCTTCTTTTTCCTGTATTAATTGAGTTCACACAATGTGTCTACTCTTTTTATGAGCTTATTAGGGATTCATAAATGAAAGATTCTGTTATTTACAATAGTTTTGACTGCTAGGAATAGAAAACACCAAAAGAATAGGCCAGCATATTGCCTATTTCCAGGTAATTTCTACCATCTATGTCGCCATGGTCCAAACTGGCATTCATGTTCCCAGGACAAAGTAAAAGGGCAAAGAAGGGGTGTCAGCTGTCCAGTTTTTACTTTTTATTATGGTTATTTTAGTTACATACAGTAAAATTCACTTTTGTGTTTAGTTTTGAGTTTTAATACATATGTAGGTTTGCGTAACCACCACCATAAATAGGATTCAGAACAATCCCATAATCCACCAAATTCCCTCATGCTGCTCCTTTGGAGTCACTCCCTAACCCACCCAACTCCTAGCTACAATTGACCTGTTCTCCATCCCCATAATTTTGCCTTTTCAAGAATATTATATAAATGGAATTATATAGTACTGGATTCTTTCCTATAGCATAATGCATTTAAGATTTATCCATGCTGTTGTGGAAATGATAGTTCATTTCTTTTAACTGAAGACTAATATTTCATTGTGTGGCAGTACTACAATTAATTCACTCACCTATTGAAGGATAATTTCGTTGTTTGTTTTGGTTTTTCCATTTTGGGTTGACTACAAATAATGTTGATATGAATATTCATGTGCAGGTTTTTGTTCTGAACATAAATTATTTTCTTAAGTGCATAGGAGTAAGATTGCCAGGCCATAGGGTGAGTATCCATCTAATATTATAAGAAATGGTCAAACTGTTTCCCGTGTGGCTGTACCATTTTGTATTTTTTTCTACAATGTGTGATAATATATGTGATGGTTAATATTGAGTGTCAACTTGATTGGATTGAAAGCTGCAAGGTATTGTTCTTGGGTGTTTCTGAGCTTGTTGCCAAAGGAGATTAACATTAGAGTCAGTGGAAAGGCAGACACACCCTCAATTTGGGTGGACACCATCTAATCAGCTGCCAGCATAAAAGCAGGCATGAAAAGAGCAGACTGATTGATTCTTCTGGCCTCCATCTTTCTCCCAGGTTGGATGCTTCCTGCCCTCAAACATTACACTCCAAGTTCCTCAGCTTTTGATCTCTTGGACTGACACCAGTGATTTGGCAGGGGCTCTCAGTCCTCCAGCAACAGATTGAAGGCTGCACTACCAGCTTCCCTACTTTTGAGGTTTTGGGACTCGGACTGGCTTCCTGGCTCCTCAGCGTGCAGACGATCTGTTGTGGGGCTTCACCTTGTGATCATGTGAGTAAATTCTTCCAATAAATTCCCCTCCATATGTTCATCTATCCTATTAGTTCTCTCCTTTTAGATAATCCTGACTAATACAATTGACTAATAAAATTGTTCCAGCACATTTGTTGAAAATAGTATCCATTCTTTATTAAATTGCTTTTGTACCTCTGACAAAACTCAATTCAACTTATGTGTATGGGTTTATTTCCAGACTCCCAATTCTGTTCTACTGATCTATTATATCTATCCTTTCATCAAAACCACGCTGCTTTGATTACTATAGATTTATAGTAAGTTTTGGGTAGTGTAATTCTTCTAACTCTGTTCTTTTCAAAATGATTTTGTCTAGTGTATTTCCTTTGCCTTTCCATAATATTTTAGAATCAGCTTGTCTATATGTACAATAAAATCCTGCTGGGAATATTATTTATATTTCTTAAATATATAAATGTCCTTAAAATGATAGTTTGGGAAAAGTAGTAGCCAGTGTCTTGCTTGCAAGACATAAAATGTGATATACTCATGAAGAATTGTCTCCCAAAAATTTATCCCTAAGTATTTCTATTTTGTTTTGAAACTGTTGTAAATGATCTTTCTTTTCTTTAGTTTTTAATTGTTCATTGTCTCTCTCTATATATGTATACATATATATATACACAAATGGCTTTTGTATGCTAATTTTCTTCCCTGCAACATTCCTAATGTTCATAATTACTTCTAGAATTTCTTTTTTTTTTTGTAGATTTATTGGGATTTTGTACATAAATAATCTAGTGATCTAGGAATAGAGAGAGTTGTATTCCTTTGTTCCCATATTATGCCTTCTATTTCTTTTTCTTGTCTTATTGCACTGGCTAGAACTTCTAACAAAGCGATAAATAGTATTGATGAAAGAAGCCATCCTTTCCTTGTTACCAAATGTAGAAGAAAAGCATCTGGCCTTTCACCTTTCAATGTAATGTTAGGTTGTCATTTTTTAGGGATGCCATTTTTCATACAGATTTGAATAATCCCTTTCTCTACTTTCTTCCTCTCTGTGATTTCTGTCATACACTCTGGCTCTCAGAGGTAGCTTTTTCTGGTATTCTGTCCAGACATTCAGGTGGTTGGCCTCCCTGAGTTGCACTGAGCTTCCCTCAATTGGGTCTACCTCGAAGTGGAGGATTCAGAGAAAAGAATCTTCAGTGCCACTGCTGCCACTGCTGCCATGAGTGTAGAGATGTAGCTTCATTACTGTGGCTCCATCCTGCAGGGGCCTGCTCTTCTGGTCCTCTGATTGGAGACAGAAAGAATTTTTATTAGAGATTTATCTGACCGTGCATGATGTACTATTCTGGGATTTGGGCCACACTAGAGTGTAATCCAGGAGAGATGAGAAAACGCCCCCCCCCACACACACACAAAGAAAAATTAGTAATTTATTGCTATATGGGATGTTCTTCAAGTTTTTATTTATATCCCTAGTCTAACTGTCATTATTTATTTTCAGTTATCAGATAGTTCCTTTAATTTTTTTTTTGTAGGAATTTTTGCCGTAATCAATAGGAGATAGGATGGATTGTGCCAACTTCTTAAATGGAACTGCTATCTCTTTTTCTTTTTTTGAGACAGATCTAGCTCTGTTGCCCAGGCTGGAGTGCAGTGGCACAATCTCGGCTCACTGCAACCTGCACCTCCCTGGTTTAAGCAATACTCCTGCCTCAGCCTCCCAAGTAGCTGGGATTACAGGTGCACACCACCATACCTAGCTTTTTTTTTCTTTTTTTGGTATTTTTAGTAGAGACAGGGTTTCACCATGTTGGCTAGACTGGTCTCAAACTCCTGACCTCAGGCAATCCACCTGCCTCAGCCTCCCCAAGCGCTGGGATTGCAGGTGTGAGCCACCACACCCGGCCTGCCAGCTATCCTTTAACGAGGTTCCAACTTCATGCTTACACAACACTCATGCTTACACTTCATTGAACAGAACTTAATGATAGGACCATACCCACTTGCCAGATGCATAACCATATGTTCAGCCAAAAAGTAGAGGCAGGCTCTGGCCATATGGAAGAATGGGAAAAAATAGATATTAGGGAATGGCTAGCACCACTACCCTTACCTTCAAAAATTGCAAGATTTATATGAAAGATATGACATATGAAAGATAGACATATAAATAATCTGTTACATTGCTATATTGGCTATATTGTAAGTGCTATACGAGACACTTGTCCTTATGAGCGTGGTTTCTACACTGGAGTGTCTGGAACCTAGGACGCCTTAAGGGAAGTCATGCAGGTCCTAAAACTATTGTAATATTTTGAGAAACTTAACAAATGTCATATGCTTTACCTTTGATTGGGATTCTAAAAGTGAATAAAGCATTGTACTTCTTTCCTTTTGGCTAGAATTCTGTTAATTCCATTAGTAATTCTAATTTTCTCATTCTGATTAGAAGTTTAGAATAGATGTAAAATTGCTCAGTTGTAAGAAGTGAAAAACAAATTACTTGTTTCTTAATAAATGCAACATAGTAGACAATAACTTTCAAAACATGGAGTCTCATATCATTGGTAGACTTTCTTAGGCTAGATTCTTTTGGCAGTAAAGAGTCAAATAATAACAATCCAATTTAGTTCTTAGACTGTTTGAAACAAAAAAGAAAAGGGACATTTATTGGCTCATATAATTGGGAAAACATTTTAAATAAACATTAGTCACAATTTTTTGTTGGGGAGTTTCAAAAGATCACCAGCTAGCTTTCATCTCTTCACTTCTTTGCAGCGTAGGCATTTTTCCCATTTAGGGTAAGATAGCTGTTGGCCAGATAGACTGTTAACATATCTCCATAGTAATATCACTGGGAAGAGCCAGTTCTTCCTTCAAGAATCTATGCATCCATCACAGGGAAGATATCTGACTGTCCATGCTTGGGATAGAAGCCTATTCCAACCGATCTGCATAGTCAATATGATATAGTAAGTTTAACCCTTCCTGGATTATAGAACCACTTTTATGACCATATTTTGTTACTAGATGAACAGAGAAAGAAAAGAATGTCATTTTGGGAGGCTGGGGTTGGGGGAAATCACCTGAGATCAGGAGTTTGAGACCAGCCTGGCCAACATGGTGAAATCCCGTCTCTACTAAACATATACATTTAGCTGGGCGTGGTGGCAGGTGCCTGTAATCCCAGCTACTCAGGAGGCTGAGGCAGGAAAACTGCTTGAACCCAGGAGGCGGAGGTTGCAGTGAGCCGAGATCATGCCATTGCACTCCAACCTGGGCGACAAGAGTGAGATTTCGTCAAAAAAAAAAAAAAAAAGAAAGAAAGAAAAAGAAAAAAAAAGAAAGAAAAGAATGTATGTTGGATGGAAAAAGTAAACTAACAGCTACCCAACATTAATAAGTGCAATAAGAAATAATTCACCTAAGGTTATTTTCCTATCTTTTGTTTTGGTTGGGTCTCTTTTTTTCTTTTCTTTTTATTTTTATTATACTTTAAGTTCTAGGGTACATGTGCATAACGTGCAGGTTTGTTACATATGTATACTTATGCCATGTTGGTGTGCTGCACCCATCAACTCGTCAGCACC